>NC_142531.1:18386614-18506614 GCF_964205215.1 Stylophora pistillata
ATGGGGCGGGTAGTTGTTGACATCTGTTGAGGGGAGTCTGTTCTAAGTTAGTAAACCAGCTCTCCAGAGTCAGTCGTTGAAAATAGTCAGTGCTGTAGGTTAGGCATTGCGCAGAGTCCCAGTCAATGTTGTGGTTGGTAAGTCGATGGTGTTCAGCAATGTGATTGCTGACATCACCTTTCCTCGTCGCCCGTCTGTGTTCAGTCAGTCTTGTTGTGAGGTTTCTGCCAGTCTCACCGATGTAGGAGGCTTGGCAGTCGGAACAATTGATCTTATAAATCGTTCCCTGTCTGTTCCTCGGTTCGTCTTTGTCTTTAACGTTGGTTAGTAACTGACGTAGTGTGGTGATGGGTTTGTGGGCGACGCGGATATTGAAGGGTAGTAAGATGCGCGAGATGTTTTCAGACATGCCTTTTATGTACGGTATGGTTGCTGTAGTCGTAGGGGTTGCGGTGTCGTTTGTTTCGGTAGTGGTAGTGGGTCGGTGAGTGTTTCGTAGGATGAAGTCGTTGTTGTAGTTGTTCTTCGTAAAAACACGGTGAAGGTATTTGTTCTCGTCGGATAAGCTGTCTGTCGAGTCACATACTAGTTGTGCGCGTCGAGTTAGAGTTCTGATAGTTGTGGCTTTGTGTGATGTAGGGTTGTAGGATGACTCGTCTAGTAATCTGTCGGTGTGTGTCGGTTTCCTGTAAACTGTCGTTCGTAATGAGTTGTCGTTGTTGCTTACCAGGCAGTCTAGAAAAGGAAGTTTGCCATTTTCTTCGACTTCTCTGGTAAACTGTATGTCAGTGTTTTGTTCGTTAAGGTGGTTGTGGAATGCGTCAATTTCGTCGTGTCGAACGGCGGTGAATGTGTCGTCAACGTAACGTAACCAAAGCGGTATCGTTTGTCGGCAAGTCGAAAGGGCGCGTTCCTCGATGTTCTGCATCACAATTTCTGCTATAACAACAGAAACTGGAGACCCCATGGCAGTGCCGTGTAACTGTTTGTAGTGTAACTGTTTATAGTTCTCGTTGCCGAGACAGGGCCGCCTCAACACTAGATACAATAGCCTCAGTCGGTATGCGTTTAGGTGTTACTGAGTGTTTTAGTCCGTATGATGGTACCCGAGTTTCAGTCTTGTCTAAGGAACGAGAAGAAATGTTACAAATGTTAATGTCTACTTACTTTCAGTACAACGGTAAACAAAAATTCAATGTAAACAAATGAAGACAAAAACACTACGAAAGGAAATTTGCAGAGCCAGCAAAGAACAAGAAAGGCAGATATAGTTAGAATTAAGAGCCTGCCACAATTTGTCAATAAGTAATTTATTACAAAAGATTAATTTGGTAGCTACAACGTGCAACATATTAAATATTACTCATTAATGATTATTTTATAGACAAAATGAGTATAAAGGCTATATGGTTAAAGTATCTAACATAGAGTAACTTATTTATTTTCAGCCACGGTCTTCTCGCCAATTCTTGTATTCTGCGTTTCGCGGCGCCGGTAGCTTCCAGATTCCAATTCCTTTACTTCTCCTACACGTTCCACAGACAAATACTGAAAAATTTTCACCTGGCATTATGTCCACTGACTTGATTAATGTTTTTAGCTATATTTTGAAGGTAAGATGTCGCTCGATCACGGAGAAAATCCAAAAACTTAAACGCTACGTGACTGTCGAAACAAGCCCGCGGCGCCATTTTGGATTTATGTGTGCAGGGTCATTCTCACGTGACCTCGATAAAATCGAACAATAACCTATCCGACTGAAGTTTGCCGCGTTTCCTAACCAGTCTCCTCTACTAACTATGATGGCAGGCTTTAGAAGATGTGCAACTGAAAGATTTTGTCGAGAGACTTGAGGCCAAGCTCGATCACGAACTGCTGGAACATGGCGCTAATATCAGTGTTGGAGAGCGGCAGTTAATTTGCTTGACTCGTGTGCTGCTACAGCGGAGTAAAATCGTCGTCTTGGACGAGCCAACTGCGTATGTAGACCCTGACACAAAGCAGACGATATGAAATGTAGTGCGGGATAAACTGAAGGAGTCCACTGTCATCACCATAGCTCACCGTTTGAACACGATAAGGGACTCTCAGATGATTTGGTCTCAATAGATGGAAAAGTTGAAGGATTTGAAAAATTTGATTCAGTAATGAAGACTGATCCAGATGCAGCCTAAGGTGAACTGGGATCTCGAATTTCAGGTCGGACTTAATCCTGCAGGGCTCTGTATCTACACTTGATGGAAAAGAAAACAATTATAAGCTCATTACTCGGTTTTACATTCTACATACTGCAAAGCATAATTGAATTCTCCCGCATTTTGACGCCTCTGTGATCTATTACCGGACAGACCCACGGCAATAGACCACTTTCACAAATGGCTGCCGGATTAATATTCTTTTGTTTAAATTCAAATGAGCCCTTCTGGCCTCGCTTGAGATAATGTATTATTTTGAATTTTGTACTGGAGAACGAGGCCAGAAGGGCTAATTTAAATTTAAACAAAAGAAAATTAATCCGGCCGCGATTTATGAAAGTGGTCTATATTAAATCTATTAAAAAAGGAAAATTCTGTTCACGGTGACGTCAAATCTTCTCTGACGAGCAGAAAGAATGAGAGGAGATACAAGCCTTTGAAATTGCTGCATAACTGAGTTAGTAATCTCCACGTAAGATAAATAACTCTGCTACTGCCTCACCCAATCATTATTACCTCAGAAAAAAACCCTTGCCCACCCTCCCATACACACACACACACACACACACACGCACACACACACGCACACACACACACACATACTCAGCTACCCTCGGTAGAGCGAGCTTTGTGTGTCACATTCATTTTTCCTGACAACTGAGCACGCTCGAATATTTCTTCGGATAGTAATTTTAGCATTCCTTTCGAGTGTCAAGTTGAACGCCAACCGAAACATGTTTGTTAGTTTACTCTTCCCATTTCTCTTGCGAGCTCGTCACGCAAAGCTCTTACAGAAGTCAGCGACGAAAACTGCATTTTAATGAGCTGTTTCGTGAATAGATTATGTGACTCGATTCCGTCAAGCGTGGACATTAGTTGTATGCAATGTAACCACACCTTTTACTCTGTTGCCCTGCAAAAACAAAGCTCTCAAAAAAAAAAAACCCGTTTTCAGTGACTAATAAAATTTTTTCGCAGTTGTTAGTTTGGTAACTTATGGTTGAACCGGCAATAAAGCAAATAATAAACTGATTGTCAGAGAAAACCCGTCCTTTGTTAGTTGCTTCTCAGATTGCAATTATAAGAAGCACCTCTGTATTTTTGGCGCTTTTCTGAGAAAAAGATTAGCGTTGTGTCGAGCGCTGCGAATAAAATAAGAGAGTTAATGGGATGTTCTCGGGCATAATTATGTCTTGGGCCCGGTTGAGCTGGGGTTAGTTTTGCCCAAGCCGCAAGGCGAGGGTTGAAAACACATTTATGCCCAAGAACATAAATTCTATTATCATTGTAGGCTAAAATATACTTTAGCCCCCAAAATTCGCCATAATGCCTGCTAAGTGATAATAGCGAAGAATAATTATAAGGATAAAAAAATTGAAATATTTTGAAAGCCATTAAAACCATTAGAGTGACATGAGATCTTTACTCTTATATGTGGCTGTCAATGGTTTTTTCTTCTTTACATATTGTGTGGTTATAAGACACATAAACATTTTATCCACAATTTCAAGCTCCAGAACAGGACAGAAAGGAGAAACTAGCAGGAAAAACTGGCGGGAAGAATAATCATGTGAAACTTAACCATTCAAATGCAAATATTACAAAACAGTGCTATTGCTAGTCTTTAAACACGTGCCATTTGAAGATCTATGTCCATAAGGTTTGGTGTACAGAAGAGTCTGCAAAGTTTCCTTGCTCTTAGTAAGTTTATTTTCATAACCATTTTATGCATTCGAGAATAATAGACATGCAGAAATCAAAGACAAAAAGGGATTAATCAGCGCGCCGAAAATTCCGGTCATCAAAGTCAACTTATCAAGCACCTTGTCTTGCGTTTTTGTTCATCCATGGCACTTAACTAATCACAGCTTCAGGGGAAGTATTACGAAAGGTTAGGGGGAAGTATTATCGTGCCCAAGAGAAACAGCAATACTTCAGATTAAAGTGAAAAGCTCAAGCCACTTATGTCACTTTTTCTCCGGCTTCAAAAAACGATAGCACTGAAAAGTACGAACAGAAGGTGGTTTCACGCAGCAGTTCGTAAGAAACTTTGACTGGGAAGATTACAGGCCAGATAGCCCTACATGCAGACTGTATACATACATACTTCATTGGTACCTTCCCATAGGCGCTATTCTTGAGCAATACATTAACGTAAAGTATATTGTGTTCAACAGGAAAGACAACTCTTGAAAAATTCTAATACGACACTGGGAACCTCATAAGCTCTAATTTAGCGATTAAGATAAAAAGTCGGCCTTTATAATCCATTACATATTTTTGCTCGCGCACGATTGGTCTAAACACATCACGTGATCGAATATGGCCCACTTAAAACTTGCGAATATCCGAGGATATATTCCAAGGGGGCATTCCCCAATTTTCAAGCATTACGTCTACGACGATAAAAGCGTTCGTTTCAAATTTAATTCAAGACGAGGGAGCGTTTAGTTCGTATCAAAGAACGCTGAAAACTAAACACGCATAGAAAATGAAACAAACTGTTCGTCAACATTCTAGCCGCGCGTTGCAAAAATATTTGATAAATAATAAATACATTAGTCTCCATCTGGTGCGAAAATATACTTGTTTATTTGTCCGTGGACTTTATCTGTTATACATTGTTACGAATAGAAATTTGCTACTCCATCGGAAGAGTGTGTGTGCCACAATTAAAATTAAAGTCGTATACACCAATCAAAGAGATTAATTAGCGCGCTGAACGTTCTGGGTCACCGTTAAGGTCCTTGGTTAAGGACGCTTCACACTTGAAGTGCACCCCTGCGCTAGGTGGGGGAAGGGGGGGACAGTGATACCTATGTTATGCCGGAGAAATCTTAGGAAATGCGTAGGGTGAATTTTTATCGCTTTTTTTTCTCGGCAAGCAGACTTTACTGAAATTCACTACAGGAAGGTTGTTCGACCTGCTATCCAATGAATGGAAGAAGAGACAGTCAAATTATTTTCTTGGACACTTTTTGCATTAGTTAAGTTTTCTGGAACAATATTTATCTACAATCTGATTGGTTGGCACGCTGTTACGGGTGTATTCTCCCGTGTATTCTCCTTCCATGCTTTGCGGTCTTGTTCCCCACCAATACTAAGCTGCACTTGCGCACAGCTACAGTGTCCGATCAGCGAATCTCTCTAATGAATCAAGTAGTTTCCGGGATCCGCACGGTCAAAAGGCATACGTGGAAGGACGAATATCGGCTAAAAATAAAAGATATACGAGGGTAAAGTAAATGATCTTCTTCATTCGAGACAATTTAGAGTAAGCTGCATCAATTCAAAATGCCTTTTTTTAAATAACGAATATATGTCCCATGTAATAACCGGAGGAGGGGTCAGCTAAAAAACTATGATATTTGGTACAGAATGTCATTGGGTCAAACTCGCCTTTACTTGTCTCATGTTTTTCATACGTGGTCATGGGATCGTGGGAGACAAGCACTTCCATAATGAAGTGGATGATGGGAATTATTATCGAAGGAAGTACGCCTCTCTTGCGCTTTCCTAATTAACATTAAAGAATAGAGAGTCCATTGAGAACGAGTAAGTTCACGAATATCCCAACATAAAATGTAATGAACTTTTATCTTCAGAGGTGAAATCCGCGGAAATATTTATCTATTGGATGATTCACTAAGTGCTGTCGATTTTAAAGTTGGCCAACACATCTTTAACAAGTGTATCAAAGAACTGTTGGGTGACAAAATTGTTCTGTTAACCTCTCATCAGCAACAGCACATGGAAAATGCTGATGAAGTGATTGTGTCCATTATGAAGGGCGTGTCCTAGACAAGGGACGCTTTACTGAGCTGCACGGAAAAGGCGTAATCAGTTTAACTGTTGACCTGCTCTATAAAGAAGCTCTGAACGACAAAGCAGAATCATCTAAAAATTTTCCAGGGAGAATATAGAGAAAAACGATGATGATGAAAAATGCCAGAAAAAGAATCTTCTGCCCGATGAATCGAGGAGTCTGGAGATAGCAAAGGAGGATCGTCCAATCGGAGTTGTGACATCCAAGCTGTATTGGGACTACTTCAGAAGTGGAGCACATCCTTTGATGATAATTGGAATGGTTGGTTTAAGTCTCATTACTCAAGGTAAGCCAGTTCTCATAATGGCTGAGTCATTGGCTCAAAGTCAGGTTACAAAAGGGAAACAGAGCCATCTTGTTTCTATTTCGCGCAGAGCATTCGACAACAACTTTCATTTTGAACCAATAGTAAGCAGGAGGAAGAGAGACCTGGGAACTAAGTTTCCCCAAAACCTTGCTAATAGCCTGCCAAACAGGCGTAGTTTCGTTGTGAGCGGGAACAAGTGCTCGAGGAGCTGATGTCTCGCCCCTTGCTTTGCCTTGCGTTTGCCTCCACTAGTCACTTAGATCAAGGGCAGTTTTTCTTGCAGTTTATAAAATGAATACTTCCTCTGTCCTTACACTGTTATCACTACAGTTCACCGTTTGAACACGATAATAGACTGCCACAAGATTTTGGTCTTGAAAGATGGAAAAGTTGAAGGATTGGACAAATTTGATTCATTTGTGAACAATGAGTGGGATGCGGCTTAAGGTGAAAGAGCTGGATTGTCCAATCAGATCTGATTTTAAAGGGCTCCAATTCTATACTTTGTGGAAAAAAAGAAACATTTGTTGCTCGTTGCTCAGTTTTGGCCCCTATAAACTCTTCAGTTTCTTAGAATCTTTCTCGCCGTCATGCCTCAGGGTGTCATGAAACACCGTGAGCGTTGCGTGACACCTCAGAGAAAGTCTTCATCCATAGGCCGATTGTCCAATCAGATCTGATTTTAAAGGGCTCCAATTCTATACTTTCTGGAAAAAAGAAACATTTGTTGCTCGTTGCTCGGTTTTGGCCCCTATTTACTCTTAAGTTTCTTAGAATCTTTCTCGCCGTCATGCCTCAGGGTGTCACGAAACACCGGGAGCGTTGCGTGACATCCCTGAGAAAGTCTTCATCCATAGGCCGATTGTCCAATCAGATCTGATTTTAAAGGGCTCCAATTCTATACTTTGTGGAAAAAAATAAACATTTGCTGCTCGTTGCTCGGTTTTGGCCCCTATAAACTCTTAAGTTTCTTAGAATCTTTCTCGCTGTCATGCCTCAGAGTGTCACGAAACACCGGGAGCGTTGCGTGACATCCCAGAGAAAGTCTTCATCCATAGGCAAATTTCAATTGAGAAAAAGTACAGTGAAACAACCTTTCTGCCACAGTCCAAGCATTTTGTTCGGTCCAATGCCTTTACGGTTTCTTTGGTCAAGGTCTTCACGTCTTGACATCGTGTGAGCAGAATGGAAGTAAGTTGGTGTTTATTCAAAGATGTTTCGAGCTTCACCGATGTTGCCACTATATCTACAGCCCTTTGAAACAATTTCAACTGAAAATTTCAAGTTCCAAGGTCGCTACATGATTCACATTTATTAGTTTCAACGGAGTTGACGTTGATGCCCTTTGATATATCAGGTGATAATCGTTTAAAAAAAGAGAGAGAAAAGGTAGGATAATCTACAATCAGCATATCAAGTCACTTAAAAATGTAACATGAGGATCTTATGACTATTATAAACCAAGACGACTCGTGAACTAAGAGACTTAAAAGGTGTCATACGATGTCTTCCGACTATTGTGCAATTTAAATTGCGCTCAACTTTGCTGGAATATTTCTGAATTGTTTCATCAAGTTTCATTATGATTAACACAGATTCAAGGACAAGCCTTACAGCGTTTACTTTTCTCGTTTTCATGTCAGCGGCTGCATGCCTCTCAAGCCCCGACGCTAACAAGTGCTCCAGAGCACAAGACTGCAACGCGGGAAACGGTTCATATGAATGCTGCTCTGGTTCTTGCGTCCAAGGAAGCAGTTGCCTGGGAGAAAACTGTGAAATCAACCGAGATTGCTCTACCGCTGAAATTTGCTGTGATACGAAATGCGTCGATAGTCTGGATTGCAAAGGACAAACTTGCTCTTTTGATAATGACTGCCAGACGGATGAAGTGTGTTGTTACGGATCGTGTAGAGAAAAGGTTCTGTGTAGCGATTATACCCTCATAATTCTCATTTGTCCTGTTGCTATTATCGCCTTTGTGTCCATTTCCTCTTGCGTCTTTAGAAGAATATGTTTCAAGACTTCCATTTCCATGAAACGATATCCATTTTCACAAGGGTTTTCATCAGAGAGCACTTCATCGCGTTCGCTTATCAGCCTTCCGCGTCCGCTGAAGAGGACACATTTATTCTATACAACTCCAAGGCGAGTAAATTTTCCTGAGGACTTTAAGCACAAGGTGGCCAAGATTTGTGAAGGTCCAAAGCCCGGAAAAACAACCCAGTATGGTTCGTTTCGTGAAATATTCTAACTCTGAATTAATACATTTATTGAAAGTGTGTGTACTATACAAATGGTAAAATTCTACATGTTGCTGTTCCTTATTTTAAAGCGTGTGCGCTTGGCTTTTATCTCAATAATCCTTTTATACTTTTCAGTTCGTACACATGGCAATTGTTAGCAAAGGAGATTATATTTTTAACGAGCCCCGACGGTTTTAAAACGAACTTTCTTGCCAGGAAAGAATAACTTTTCTTGTGATTGATCTATACTGGCTGTAAATAGTTTCTGAGAAAAGAATGAAATGAAACGAAACTCAGTGTATTTTCTTGGGTCTTCAAGGTAAAGAAAGGCCACTTCACTGACGCATTGGACAGTGTTTCTATTTGAAGATGTATAAAAGTTATCAAGATTTTCTAGTAAAACTTTAGACGAAAATTGTGTCTAAGTAACTGCTATAAACGGGAATTAAAAGTATTGAGTCAAATTGAGATAAATGTACAAATATTTATGCAATAACCCCTTCCAGTAACGAGTTTTTTCTTTTAAATAGACGTGACTGTTCAAACTTTTGAGTGTCACGCAGCATGCGTGACATTGAGGATCGCGAAGCACCTGCTTACCTTGTGATATCACGAGTTACAATAATGACTAAGCTCGGGGTGAAGAAACAGTTCAACGCAGGTGATTACATGCAAGGACTTCAAGGAGTCATTTAAGCCTTTGACTACTGACAGTGACTAGCATCTAATTTCTCCTTACAATATCACCCCTGAATCACACATTAAGGTTAGGAGAATAAAGGAAATTATCAACAACTGAAGAAGCTCTTGATTGCTCAACAAATTCTCCTTGCACCTTGGGAAATGTATAGAGAACAGTATAGAGAATATGCATACTGAATGAAGGCTTTCGATTTGATTTTACGTGCCATTTATCTGCTCTACTGGAAAGACACCCAGCACACCTATTAGATGATTTGAAAGGAAATTGGCTACGAAAACCTGCGTTTGTCAGCCGACTCTGTGAGCAAAAAGAAAATCAAGAAAAAAAAGGATCAATTTTACTATAGGTAGTGTCGGCCGACATGGCGGCCGACATGGCGACCGACATGCATGTCGACCGACATATCGGTCGACTGTCGGTCGATAGTTGGTCGATAGTCGGTCGACAGGTCGGTCGATAGTCGATCGATAGTCGGTCGATAGTCGGAAGATAGTCGGTCGACTTGTCGGTCGATATGTCGACCGACAGATAGAGTGTCGCGTCTCGGTGGAATATCGGTCAAGTGTCGGTGGAATATCGGTCAAGTGTCAGTGGTCTATCGGCCGAGTGTCGGTAGTCTATCGGTTAAGTGTCTGAACTTTATCGGTAAGTATAGTTTGAACGTCGCTCGTGTGGTTGTGTATTGTTGCAGTGTCGGTTTTGAAAAATTTGATTTGAAGAAAAATTTGATTCGAAGGCATAAACTTTCAGGTATATGATTAAGTGTCAGTGAAGTATCGGTGAAGCATCGGCCAAGTGTCGACCGAGTGTCAGCCAAGTGTCGGTCAAATATCGACCGACTGTCTACCGATATGTCGACCGACTATCGATCGACATGTCGACCGACTATTTTCCGACTATCGACCGACTATCGACCCACTATCGACCGACTGTCGACCGACATGTCGGTCGCCATGTCGGCCGACACTACTTATAGTAACAGTGATCCTAAAACTATCAGCATGTACCATTGTCACGTAACGAGTAAACGAAATATACAAAAACGCGTTTAAACCTGACAATTTTAGCGTCCGAATTCGACGGATTCAATTTTAAAGCGACATGACTTGAGTGGGGATTGTTTATTGGGCTGTTTGTAAATTTTACCATTTTTGTAGGGGCTTTTGACTTGGAGATGACTTTCCTGCCAAAAACGAAAATCCAACTTCCAGGACAATAAAAAAATTCTCTGCTAAACAAATACATTCCATATTGACAGTAAGGGAACACAAACGACGTCAAAATGTCGTAAGAACAAAAACGTGGCACAAGAGGCGCAGCAAGTGTCGCTGGTATTCTTACCGCATTTTGACATCTTTGTGGTCCATTACTGTACATACCCAAGGCAACATGAAATAGCTAAAATTATGGTGACGTCATCTTTGCGTCTGTCCTCCAACAGATCACCAGTGAGAACCGATCAAAAATTCGTGGATCTAAACGATCGGTAGTGAAATGGGAGAATTTCTTATCAGATGACAAGAGTTTAAGATTGTAGTCGGCCATTAAATGAAAAGATCGCAACCCCTCCAGAATAGCGCCCCTATTCACGGCCTAATCGACGTCAATTTGTTTATTTACTGTTCCTACCCAAGGCAACATGGAATAGCTAAAATTATGGTGACGTCATCTTTGCGCCTGTCCTCCAACAGATCACCAGTGAAAACCGATCAAAAACTCGTGGATAATTAAGCTCATGATACAAATTTACGAGGAACTAAACGATAGGTAGTGAAATGGGACAATTTCTTACCAGATGACAACAGTTTAAGATTGTAATCGGCCATTGAATGAAAAGATCGCAACCCCTCCAGAATAGCGCCCCTATTCATGGCCTAATCAACGTCAATTTGTTTGGAGGTAAATGACAGCCCGCGGTTTTTGCAGGTCATAAAATAGTAACCCTACAAGCTAGATAGTCGTATCACATGAGTGTTCTGCTGTTTTCATACTGTCTCGCTTGACATATGAGTTATGACTCGCAAACATCAGTTCACGTGGAGTCTTAGTTTACCGAAAATAGAACAGCTTTTCGCGCCATAATCTTCCTGGAACTGAAAAACCTGAAAATGTTTTGACAATTAGTTTTGTCTAAACTAAAAAATTTATTCGCAATCATTAGAAAAAGGAAACAAAGAGAAATCTTAATACGCCGCACCTCAAAAAGCTTCACAAACGTGCACTTAGTCGGCCAAATGTCTTATGCGACCCTCGAAATTTATCTTCAGTAAACCTCTAATTAAATTCCACTCAGTGGAAATTTGTTTAGTTCTCGTTCCGAACTGGATTCATTTTGCTCCACCACAGTAAAACCATTCAGCAGCGCAGGTTAATTTTCCTTCATAGCCACCGGTTGGGCTCGTGGGGGACGTGGAATGGACATTAAAAGGAACCTTAAAGACCGCTAAAGAGGATAACAGTCAAGCTTTTCCTCTTTTCGTGACACCATTACTACTGCTGTATGCTTTATACGTTGGTGAGAGATCATAGTCGAGCTAAAAATTCATAATTTGTTGTTCTGCAGGGAGACGCGGTTAAAAGAAACGTTGAAGTTGGCTTACTCTTGTTGTCGTTTTTAATGCTTTTATAATGCATACTCGGGTCTTTGCACCAGCATTGTGAGCGGATCTTTTCACCGACTAATCGTGTAGACAAGTTGTTAGGACCTTTTGCGTATGGCTTTCGTTGATTTCTTGCAAACAGGACAGATAAATAGGGCTGCTAAGACACAGACACGAGTGAAAAAATTAAATTAATAAAATAAGCTTGTGCGGCGCATGTGAACCTTGGTGACACCCGTGAGAGGACATTGCAACACTGCAATAAAGACGACTCTATCTTATCGCATTTAAAACTAACAGTGTCGTTCCTTTTGACCTGATAACATTCGGGCTAATCTTCATTCAAACATCATTGCAAAGCCCCAACTCCTTGCAAAAAGAGAAATATGAACCCCATAGGCAGCACAAGGTACGCCTTGTTTTTAGCACAGGTTTGAAGATAAGACTGAAAGTCAGTGTGCTTTTCGTCTAACATTTCTTTAAGTCTTAGCAGTTCCGCAAGCCCTTCAATAAGAAGTCCTTTCGATGTTTTAGTGATACAGTTTTTACACGTAGTTATTCGCGAGTGGTCCACATTGCGTGTCTTTTACCCACTATCAGAGGGCGAACTGAGCAATTATCATCACAAACGTTCCCAAAACATCGGATAAAATTGCACGTTTGTTTTGAAAATGGATTCTCTTGTTTTGACATTTTGTCACGAACTGGATCTACTTTAAAATCTCTGCGCCTCGGCACATTTCACGGAATACTGGTTTAACGAGCGGAGTGCAGGTTACTGACCACCAGCTCAATGGAGAGGAAATTTATATGTGGATTTTGGCTATTGCTTATCACAGCTGTGATAGTTTCCTTAGGCTTCCTCGCAGATGGCGTAGCACCTCAGCACAGAGGTCGCACAAACTGCTCCTTATCCACTCCACCCAGCACACGTCAGCCTGGTAATTCCTGCTTTAGGAAGGTCGCATTAGCCCAGTGTGGTTGCATATATACTAAATTGGACATGCGCCTCTGTGCAGTATGGAAACTGTCAAACAAGACCTCCATAAAGGTATTCAACCATTTCGTGAGGGGACAGACTAATCGCCGTGAAGCGGCGCCCCTAACGGGAAGTTGCGCAGACTACACAAACACTATAAATAACTTGTATGGTAGTGGAAACAGTGGACTTAGCTACCTCACAAGCAAAGAGGCCAAGGTCTACGGTATCGACATGAGTTTCTGTGAAAATATGTCTCAGAAAAACAGCTATGGTTGCAATTACACTCTTGTGCCGGCCACCAACCTAAACAACAACTCTGCCGAAATGATTTTCATGTACGTCGGTTCCTTCAAAAACACCTCCCACCACATGAAAATCGGTAAACACTATCAGATGAGCGCGGAAAAATGCCGGGGGCATGGGGACGCTTCTGTAACAGAAGATGATTCGCTCTTCATTTCAACCGAGGAGCAGCAAATAGCTATTACTATGACCACTACACAAGAAACGTGCGATGGAAACCAGCAACCCAGTTCTGGTATCATCTTGTTTGCCTCGCCAAGACTGGAACACGAGTTTTTCCTCTTCTGCATGATTATCTATCTCAATTTTTTTCCATGAAGGGGTCCTTTTATCTATGACGACACTTTAATTCCACACCATAGTCACCTACTAGAAGTCTATCACTGTTAAACGGTCTCCTGCAGGTCAGGTATTTTTGGCAGATGTAATTGATTACAATGTAACTGTCATCGGAGACCTTTAATCCGATATTCCAATCAGGATGTTTTGTGCATAACATACACAATTCCTTCAGCTTAGAGTTCAGATTTCTTTTAATCGACTCCCATAGCAAGCAATCGTAGTTTCCGTATTTAAAGTATCCAATCTAATCTTTTTGCTTCGTCTCTCCAAGAGTGAGAAGAATGTGCAAATGCATAACATCACAAGAAGAACAACTGACCTTTTAACTCCCATGAGCGACCAAGAAAGAATTTCTCTTTACAATATCAATATAACATCAAGCAGACAGGCGTTGAGAATGAAAAAAAAATACATCAATTAGACAATAAGGATTTCATCCAATACCAAATTCTGCAAACTAAAGTAATAAAAATTGTATGGCAGACAGTAAGGAGAAATTATCATTCAGATCTTGGGATTGAAAGGGTTCACGCAGAGCTTGGAAAAAACAATATAATTTGGATATATCAACAAAGTTGAAATGGTAAATTGGCCACCGTAACGATTACAAAAGCTGACGTTTCGAGCGTTAGCCCTTCGTCGTAGCGAATAGAGGAATTGTGTGTGCTTTTAAAGGCAGAAAATGGAGCTACGTTATTGGTGGGAACATGGCAACGAGAAAAACACGAATAAATTAGTGGAATGAAAAGCGTTCGTTGATCCCTGTGGGATTTAGACTGCCGGTTTGAAAGATGAGCTTTTGTTCAAGAGTTTTACGGCTTTCCGTGCTACCTAAGTGTAAGAAAAGACCGTAAAACTCTTGAACAAAAGCTCATCTTTCAAACCGGCAGTCTAAATCCCACAGGGATCAACGAACGCTATTCATTCCCCCAATTTATTCGTGTTTTTCTCGTTGCCACGTTCCAACCAATAACGCAGCTCCATTTTCTTCCTTTAAAAGCACACACAACCCACAATTCCTCTATTCGCTCCGACGAAGGGCTAACGCTCGAAACGTCAGCTTTTGAAATCGTTACGGTGGCCAATTTACCATTTCAACTTTGTTGATATATCCAAATTATTTCGTTACCCCCACCGACGCAGCCCCAAACAGTTTCTTTAGAAACTATCAGCCTTTATTCACTGGGAATAAACAGTACGAGGAACGAAGAATATCTTCCTTTATGTAATTTGAGTTAATCTTTCTGTTTTTATAACAACTATAACTCTATTATTATCAATAAAATTCAAACAACCGTTTTAAGTTATCCATGCTAACTTAGTACAAATCTGTCTTTCTATTTTGAGAAATTCAGATTATATGGGGCAGAGATAAGTTTTCCTAAAATCTCGATCCTGAATGTCGAAAAAACTATTTTTCACTGCCATCCAAAATTATAAGGTCAATAACAAAAAAGATACCTATGCACATTCAATGTATTACTGTAGAGAGAGAGAGAGAGAGAGTGCGCTTCCTTGTTAGAACTTACAAGCATTGTTAATTCGTTTATGTTCTTGAAAATTTTAAACTCTATACATTAATTGAACAAGATGTTAAAAATACTACTTTCTCGTAATAATTGTATGTGTCTATCTGTAAATAAGATAAACTGCCGGAAAACTTTGCTACCTTTTAATATCTTAACCTAGATGGCTCATTCTGGTAGACCAACGCGTTTATTAGACTACGAGCATCCCTTGCTTTTCAGCGAAGTCCGTCGAGCGAGTCAAAAAAATCATTGGTAAAAAAAAGAGCAGGCCCCGGATGTTCGTAGGGTGGACGCTATGCACTGGATAAATTTCTATCCATTGGCGGATAGTACAGTACGTTTCTTTAACATCTATCCGCTGGATTGCGATTTATCCCTTGGATTGAGTTCTCCACCCTTCAAACAATCGAGCCCAGCAGAACTCTGGGAATCGGCTTCATTCCCAGAGTTCCATGCGCTCACGCGTTTATTTTCCTGTTTCTATCCTTTACAGAAGTAGCTCCTGCCATTTTGCTCAATTTTTTGGAACTGAACCAAGCTATCATTTTCTTCCGAAGTTAAACCCGGTTTGAGGGACCCAGCAGTGGTTTTCTCCAGTAGAAACCCAACTTGAAAAAATTCATTTGCGCCGCGTTAAACTCGACTTGCAATGATTCATTTGCGCAGAGTTAAACCCGACTTGCAATGATTCATTTGCGCAGACTTAAAGATCAATCCTCCACACACAACCCGGCCTTCAGTCGCAAGGAGCATGATGACTTAAGTTCTAAAAATTCGGGTTACATAATCTGATAATTCTTTTACAGTTACTCATTGAAAGTGAGAGTCTTAATATCATAAAACGTGCAACTCAATATGAATTAAAGGAAAAAGTCAAAACGAGCGAAAAGTTTCTATCAAGTTATAAACATAAAACCATGCAAAGATCTTCGTTTCGTTATTCAAACCTGCTACTTAAAAACCTCGTGCCCAACATTGTTAGTTCATACCCAACGTTGTTAGTTGTACTGTGTCTCTGCATTAGTTCGAACAATTTTCCGATTTAGCGAGGAAGATAATCTTGATTAGCAAACTAGGATTTGGTTTATGGGCCCTCTGATAGGTCTAGCTAATTGGTTTGCCAGCCAATTAGAAACGAGGCTCGATCATTCGCATTTTCCAGCCCTTTCCCGCCTTTTCTCGTTCTTGAAGATGGTAACATGTAATGACTTAGGCTTGTAAGATATTAACCGCTGTTCCGATTAGCTTCCACGATTTCTATGGCTTTGGTTTTATGACATCTCATTGAAAAGAGCTGTATTTCCAGGAAAAAGAGAAAATTATGAAGGTTATGCCCTACAGTTTACCCACAAACGTGGTTTTGAACTGTTCCTTGAAGATTCAAGCCATATCATCATCCTCTGTCCATAGGCCTGCTGAAGTAATTCCTGTTTGCTCATTCTTTACGTCTTCAATGATCATTTTAGCAATTTTCCATGCCATTTCATCTTTAGCCTGAAAGAGAAAAGGAAAACTAATTATAAAACTCGTAAAAAGTAGACTGCATCTGCTAATTTGGTTTTATCAACTGAGTTGATAAAATAAAATGTAAATTGGCCAACGCTCTGACGAAGGGCTAACACTCCAAACATCACCTTTAGAGACTCTTTACGGTAGTCAATTCTCATTATCAACTCAGTTGATAAAACCAAATTAACTTGAAATACCCCCACCCCCACCCCCCCACCGACGCAGCACCACAGTTTCTTGAGAAACGTACCCCCTTTATGCATCAGCGAATACTACCAAATATACTTTGGATATATCAGTTGAAGTGGTAAATTGGCCACCCTAACGTTTACAAAAGCTGACGTTTCGAGCGTTAGCCCTTCGTCGGAGCGAGTAGAGGAATTGTGGGTTGTGTGTGCTTTTAAAGGCAGAAAATGGAGCTACGTTATTGGTGGGAACATGGCAACGAGAAAAACACGAATAAATTAGTGGAATGAAAAGCGTTCGTTGATCCCTGTGGGATTTAGACTGCCAGTTTGAAAGATGAGCTTTTGTTCAAGATTTTTACGGCTTTCCGTGCTACCTAAGTGCTTGATTTGCATTACCCCAAATGTAATGAGATGTTATGAAATGACTTTTACCTTGTCCTCTCCTCCAGATACCAACTTTCTCAAGGCCTTTCCTAGCTTGGAAGCTTTAAAAACATCAATCAATCAATCAATAAACAAATCGATCAAAATATTTGCAGGGTTCGTCCCTTTTTTCCAGAACAGATTTCAAGGACTTTTCCAAGACTTTAAATGATTTTTCCAGGACTCCAAATTTCACCTCAAAACCTTTCATTCCCAAGATTTCAAAATTAATTCTCCTTACGGTCTACAAACATTTATTACAACGTCGATTCTGAAAACTTTACTGCTTCATTTAAGCAGATTTCCAGGACTTTCCAGGACATGTAGTCTTTTTCCAGGACTTTTCAGTCCTGGAAAATGTCAAAATAAAATCCCAGGACTTTCCAGGTTTTCAGGACCCATACGAACCCTGTATTTGGCATACAACCAAGAAGCCAGTCACTCAGGCACCCAGTAACACTTTAAACCCTAACATCAGTATCCATATTCTCCAAACCCTTTCCTATACATTTCCTTTGGTACTGACCGGGAGAATTCGTTTCCCAATGAAAGCTTCTTGGTTTGTTAATCATTTCCTTGGTACTCATGATCTTAATGAATGATTCAGGAGTATTAAGGTAAAGAGAAATTAGCTGTTGGTCACTCTTAGGGTTTGAAGGGTTCTGCTATTCTGTTTGGTAGATAGGATGCATGGTGTAGTTTAAACTGTTTTTTTGTTTCATTTGTTTCCAAGAAGTTGCAGTCAAACGTGGACAGACAATTCCACCTTGGAAGAAGGAATAGGTGTCTAAAGGCTTTGCAACCGTGAAGAGGTTAGCAGAGGTTTAACTGTAATTTTGTAGACTTATAATTTTGATTATAACATAACCAAAGTAAAGAGGGCGCTCTGATTGGTCAATTTAGGGTCCACCATTTGCCCGTGGGTGTACGCTGCTGACGTGAGCAAATGGAAAGACTATTTTTCCGCGCGCGTTTGTTTTTTCTGGTCACGTAAAATATGTTAAATAAAAGGGAACTCTTTAGCTACAATGTATCAATGTTATGTTATAAAACAAATGGTAAACACCACAGCGTACATTATTGAGTTATGGATGCACTTGGGAGGTTTGCTAAGCACTCAAGAAGCTAGAGTCGCTCTCGGCTATCGCCTCGAGCGACTCTTACGCTTCTTTCGTGCTTATCAACCTCCCGCGTGCATCCATAACTCAATAATGTACGCTGTGGTGTTTACCATTTGTTAATTTAAGTCAAGGATGCTCTCACCTGTTGAGGTTCCATTACCACTGTCTGGTTCAGGCTCAAAGACCGGTTCAAAAATTCCAAACTCATTCACTTTGCCAAGTGATAGTCTGGAAACAAAATATAGAATTGCTACACTTTAATAACCTTTTTACAAGGCAAGTTTAGTGATAAGCCATTTTTGGATAGAAATTATGCAGCTTGCAGTGGGCAATTTAACTCTAGCTGAAGTTTTTTTTTTTTTTTTTTCCCCTAGATACATACAATAGATGCTGTTTTTCACAACTAAAAACTTATCAGAGGAAAAAGCCCCAACCAGAGCGGAATTTAAGTCAAAAATGACAAACAGACTTTTTCCAGGGACCTACCCAGCATAGGGTCTTTGCCAAAGAGCATCTGGGTCTTCTGTAAGATCAGGGTCTGAGCCAAATGTTGCCTTCACTAAATGACTATTTTCATCTGTGTGGGTACCAGGTCTCCTAACATCATCTTCACTGCCAACAGAGGCAGAAAGGGTCCGGGAAGATTGACTCTCACTAACAGAATTTAGCAGCTCCGTGAGATACTTGTAGTAGATGGGACTTTTAAGGAAACTTGGGAAAAAGACCTGAAATTCAACCCAACATATAATGTTAAACATACATCTACAGGAATAACACATTAAACAATGAAACAATTTTTGACTTAAAAAGTGTGAAAAATTGAATCATAATCTATGTAGCAACCTTTTGTATAATAAATGGAACATATTCAGAAGCAAAATCACTAATAAATCCCTTTAAAAGGAATTAAACCTTGAAGACCTTGTTTTCTGGGTTTCTAGAGGTAATTAAGATGGTAATCAAAATGGTAATTAAGAGGTAATCAAAATGGAAGAGGTAAGAGGTAATCAAAATGGAACAAAGATGGTTATGGATGGAGAAGATTAATATGATAAATATTTGCAAACAAAAAACTTTCAAAATCTAGGATAAAAATATTTCAAGATGGAAAAAGAATGACAAAGCTATTCTGACAAACCCATGGGATAATGAAATAATTTGGATATATCAACAAAGTTGAAATGATAAATTGGCCACCGTAACGATTACAAAAGCTGACGTTTCGAGCGTTAGCCCTTTGTGGGGATAATGAGATAATGAGTTGTGGCTAATCAACACTACATTTCTCTTTTCCAATAAGGAATGAAATTTTGACAAATTCTCACTAATTTCTTCTATATAATATGATTGAATAGAGTACCTCTTCAAGAAGGCAAAGGACATGTTCCATTGGATTTGTAAAGCATTCTGGTAGAGGGCCACCTTCGCGACAAATATTGTTCTCTGTTTCAATTCTTGTGACATCATCAAAACCAAGAGGTACAGTCGCTTGCATGGAAAAATACCTTCAGTGGTTTACAAATGCATCATAAATTTAGCATTGTGAAATGTCACAAAAGACAAAAAACATGGGTGATCTACTGTAAATGAGAGAAAATAAGTCCTGGCACGGGTGCATATGTAACCACTAGCAACTGTTAAACTGTGTGAAACTGGAGTAAATGGAGAAGAAGGATATAGCAGTATGTACACTTACTTGTCATATATGACCATAGCATCACTAAGAGCATGCTGTGCATTGTACTGGTTGATTTGGATTTGCGATTCTAAGTGAGACTGAAAATTATCTGCTGTTAACCAGAACTCCAGCATGTGTTGAGTTCCTTCCTGTTCTAGGTACTGAAAAGGAAACAAGGCATATAGGATAACTTGATCGCCTACTTTTTCTTTTTTGGCCTTCTTCCTTCAAATTTATTGACAACCCAAATCACATCACAACAACTTTACAAAGAGCACTGACCTCCATAAAGTAAAACATGGCATTTTGATTGTACAAAATGTCTGAAAGAAACACTTTTCCACCTGTCAAGACATCAATTTGATGCTTGCAATAAAAAGGACTTGCAAGAAAAGCAGGGAAGTACCTACAAAAAAAAAAAGCCAACAAGATCACAATTAATATCCCAATACTTTAGACAGTGAAAGAAAAAATGAGATGATGCATACTTCTTTATATCATCTTCTACTAAATGGTAAAATTGAAACAATGAAAGCAATGCTACAGAAATATTTGCACGCCAAGCCCAAATCACAATCCTAAATACTTCCAATTAGGCCTTAAAATACCACAATATTACTTCTTAAGCAATATCAGCTATATTGGGATAAATGAATAAAGGCTGATAGTTTCTAAAGAAACTGTTAGGGGCTGCATCAGTGGGGTAATGAAATAATTTGGATATATCAACAAAGTTGAAATGGTAATCATTACGACGGCCAATTTACCATTTCAACTTTGTTGATATATCCAAATTATATTGTGATAAAACATGGTTGTATGAAGGACAACAAAAACAATAACTTACATTTTTTCCATAACATCAAATGCAAACTTCTGAGCTGGTTGAAAGGAATCTGAAGAAATCTTTCCATCTTCACTGCAGATATTAACTGTTTGTGTGCGATAAAATAGACTTACAACCTTTTCAGGAATTATAAATCCTATTTAAAAATCAGATTGAAAATAACAGTCACACAACTCACTTTCAATCTGTCTTCGAATTGACTCCTCCAGCCCTAATGGATTTGATGCTTCGAGTGAAATGTATTTGCTATAAATAGTAATAGCATCTATGACAATGCTCCGTGTCCTTCTCCGATGAAAACTATGTTCTCCATCCTCAAAGTCTGGTCTTAAATCAAACGTTACTTTAGATGACCGCACTCCCACTTTCATTTTTGTGTCACTTCTTTCGTAATCACCAGAACACTGATTGTTGACCAATGACTGATTATAACAATCTGGTTGATTGATACCATTTTCCAAACTATTATCAGCACTTGTCTGTCTCTCGTTATAACCAGAGGGAACATTACAACTGACGGCATTATTGCTGGTTTGTTTGTAACCAATTGTGTGTCCACAGTGATTACATACATCCTTCTTTGATGAGGAAAGGTTGATCAAATGTCCACAATTTTTGCAAAACAACAAAGTATCACCAGTATCCTTTGAAATGGAGTGAACAGCTGAGAATGGTTCTGGCTTACAACCAGTGAAGTCACCAAACTCATCATTGTCCACAGAGCACAACTGATCTGTTGTCTTATTTGAAGAGCAAGCACCCTCTACTGAATTTTGTAGAGTATATAAATGGGAAGAGTCTGATGTGCTGTCACTTGTATCTCCAACAGCATTGGCATTTTCCACTTTTGGAGACTTTAACCGTGAATTAATTCTCAAGCGATTTATAGTTGATAATCTGAATGTTTCCACAGTAAGCCAGAAGTTTAACAAATTTGTAGCACTTTGCTTTTGCATGTATTCCATAAAATAGGGTAAAACACTGTCATCCATGAGCACTTCCACCAGAGTCTTGGACAACTGTGACCTTCTTCGAAATGTTGCCACACACTGGAATTAAAAAATTGTAATATTCAGTAGTACACATCAGTTATACGGCATTAGTGCATACCCCTTATTAAATTTCCCAAATTATCCTTTATGTAATTCAGAAGCACAAAGCAATCTCTTCAAAAATTTTGGGATGTATTTTGTTTTTGTTCAACGTGATTCTTTGGAAAAAAAAAGTTATCAAGCAATTTTTTTAAACTTTCTTTAAATGTTCCTTACCAATTATGTGTGTTTCAAAAGATACAATAAAAAAGATGGGTCACCATACTTGTTTAAGAGATATGGGCCAAACTTACCCCATTTATGCCTGTACTGGCACTACTCACCCATGTCATTTCACCGGTTCACAATACCTTTTGGAGTAACTGGAAGCCAGGTGATTTTTATGCACAGTACAGGATAGGCACTGCAGTGCAATACTGAGGAATAACCTTAAGGACATGCTGTGCAAAGATATTCTTTACCAAGTGAATTCATTTTTTTTAAAAAGAGTCAAAAATTTTTGCTAGGCCAATTTAATCCAACCTGTGATGATTTCCACACAAAAAAAACCTATCAAGGCTGTACCCCTCCCTCCCCCAAAAAAAAGTTGTTTTAAGGAGGGAGATCCCCCTGCTCCAACCTCTGTGTGCACAAAAACTTCCAATATGTCAAAGTAAAACCAAATACAGTAGCAAAATATATTCCAGTAATACCTTTGCAGACTTCTTCTTTGAGACACTTGCTAGCAACTTTCTGCATTCTTGAACTACAGAGAGCACAAAGTAAAAACAATGTAGTCAACGAATTATTTTCATAGTATATGCTGAATGAAAACCTGGGCCAATTGTTAAATTAAACAAATACCACCACAAAATGCTAGCAGTTTGACTTTGGATGCCCCCACTTTGAATATTAGGGACCTTAACCAAACCCCAACAGCAGCTGCTGTGAGGACATGGCAAAACAAAAGATCTAATGGGTAGAAAAATAGCTCAGCACATGCAATTTCAAACTTTGTACTTTTTTTTTTGTCATCCTCTGCAAAACAATACACTGAAATCACGAAGATTTGCATGGTCTGAGAATGGAAAACTAGATGGCAGATTATTAAAGTTTCCATTTGGAACTCGACACTGCACCTAAACGTTGTGCTTAAGTTGAGGTGTAGCACCATAAGATTCTTTTTTTAAGATAATTGGTGGAGCAATTGCTGAGGAAGCACAATTTAAAGGTTTTGTGTATAGAGTTAAATTACTGAGCTGTGTTCAATAAAAAAGGGTAGGTTAAAGGGAGATAAGAACAACTAAACTACTGTAAGTAACTATTTTTCTCTGCTACAGTTGCTAACACTCACTCCCAATCAAGTTATTTCTTCCATCTCTGGTTTCAACTGGCGTAACTGGCTGCTTATTTTTTCCTTTATTTTTTCCAGGTTTAGAGTTCTTCCCTTTTGCCTGCTTATCTGGAAAAGTAACAAAAAGATTATCCATAAAACTTAACCTCCCCACAAAAAGTAGTCTTAAAATAACCTGGATAGCCCTTACTCACACCTCTGAAATAACCATCAAAAAGAGCATTTAAACAAGTGCTTCAAGATTCAATATTGCCATGCATCTCTTCAGCAAATGATGTCAAATTGAAGTTAGAACAAAAAAGAGGTAAGAGAGGCATAATCGAGTGCTTCTTATGTTCTTACCACAAATGACATCTTCTGTAATCTCTTTCTAAACAAAACCCTCCGTAACATATAACCTAATTGTTTTATATCATTAAAAAGCAAAATGTTAATGAAAACCTCATCAATGCATCTGTCTTTCAACAGATCATGCTTAACAACCAATGAAAATGCATGCATAATTCGGCTTCTCGCACAGTTTGAAATTTTAAGCAATTATCCCTGTTTCACATAATATTTACCAACAATTCACCATAATTATTGTCAGCGATTTAAGAAATAAGATTTTGGAATGAACACCACCTTTGATTAGATGGAGCATCACAAACCCTAAAAATTCAATTGATACTACAGTTGTTAATCAAGTAAATTCCATATTAGCAACAAAAATTAGCTTTTTAGAGGACAGCAACACATCTAGGTCAAAATGTAGACTGCTACCCCACTCGTAGGTAAATAACAATTTTCATTGGAATTTCATTCTGTTGTGTTGACTTTTACATTGCATGATTTTTTCTTTCATTCCTTAAGAATATTCATCAGAAGTCCACTTTCATATCAGTATCGTCAAGAGTAATATACAAAATGTCTCAGAATTAATTCTTACTTAAAATATAAAAATACAGCATGTGTAAGGCATTTTGCGATAACGCAAAACACTAATGAAATGCAGATAAATTAAATGTATTTGTGCACACTTCTCAAAGATGTTTATTCCACGGAACGAATGCTTCAACGATGAATAAAATATCAGTAGAGGTTGAGAAAACATCTGAATGTTCAGAAAGCCACAGTGATCAATAGTTATAATAACTCTAAGCCCTCTGCACTGATTAATCGTGCATACATGTGCGCATACCCTGCCAACTTAACATGTACAGAACACGCTCTGAGTACACGCTATGTAAACAACCTCCTTTGCAAATGTAGTTCACACAGCCCCTCTGCTAATCATATTTACCGCAAGACGTGCATGTGTGAGAAAATATTGAAACGCAAGGAATTATATAATTTCATTGGCAAAGGCTTCCGTTTTGAACAGGGAACGTTAGCCGCGAAGTGGATGCTTACCTTTCGCTGAAGGTTTCCTTGAAAATCGCAGCATTCGAGCAACAAATTACCTTCTATATCCTTGGAAAAGTATATGCGACCTCCAGTGCTGAGTACAAGGCTGTCTCCACGAAAAAAAACATTCCGAAAAATGACGATTTCCGTGTAACTATCCCGAAGATACAGACATGTCTACTCCGAGCACTTCCAATATTGCATTACACCACGATCAACAGCTGACCACAGCTTCGGAATGCAGGCGTATGGAGGTGATGTGACGTATTAATGACGCATTACTGGAACGTAAAATAATATAGCAGAGGTCTGGGGGAGGCGGTTAGGTATAATAATAAGAAAGAAGTGACAGGTAGGGAAAAGGACTTCCTTTGTCGCGGAACAAAGGGCTGGTGGCGGGAACCTCTTTGATCTGAAATTAGCGCTACTCAGTGCGGAAATTCGTCCATTTCAGCTCTAATCAATCTTGATTGTTTTGTGATGAAAGTATGTACATGAGATGAACGTGTTTTGTGCGCGCTTTAAATGAATGAGATTGCTGTGCAGAAATTGTTATTGACAGGATATCAGTGACTGGGAACTGCTGACAACGATTGTTGTTCTCTAAATTTGCAAGTCTTGGCTGTCATCTGTTTTCAAATTTGAAGGTTGTATAGGTGAGGTAAGACTAAGCTGCTTTGTTTATTTTTAGAACTGGTAAGTGTTGCGATTCGAGTATTTTATAGTTAATGCCGTGTTGCGAGAGCCTTCGTGTATTGTCTTGGTCGTTTGCAGACACAGTCACTAAATTAAGATGTTTGGGAAGCGCTCAAGAGCTGATTTCTCGGTACGAAATTATGGTTGCTCGACACTTAATTAAATGTGTAACTTTTTGAGAGGCAAATTTAGCTTAAGTTGTTCTTAAGTTGCGTTCTTTCATGCGTGCAATGTGGTTCGCTTATAGTTTTCATGATTGTTACGTTCCAATGGCAACCAGACACTCGAGGGTAATCTACTTAAGTAAACAGCCACTTCCAACTGATTCTAGCTCTAAACTTGTCAATTTGTTTCTATGTTCGCAAAGTAATAATCAATGTGCTCTTTATGTCGCTCAGATTGTTTGTTCCATCAAAGACTTCTGATATTAATCGAGCGTGTCTAGATGACATCTGAGAAGAGTAACTTTCATTAGCACCTCTGGTGACTAATTTTATGGTATCTTTAAGAAATCTCTCATTTTCACCACATATAGCCCTGTGACCTCAATTTTAAAATGTGGTGAAATAATTTATCAAATCGCTAAATCATATTCATACATGGCTTTGTAGAAGTTACATCTTAACGAATGAATGAAGTTTCGGTGAAAAAAATGTAAAAAATTGCAATCTTTTGAATGACGCCCATTACTATAAAAAATAGTTCAATTTCGTTTTTGCTCGAAGGTCCTTGCCTCTAAATTGCTTTTCACGCTTTGTCGGTTTGCTTGTGTTTGGAAGAAGATATGGTATTGTTCCCCTGCTTTTCCTGTTTTTGGTTTTTCTTGTTTTTTAATCAATATGCGCAGTTCGCACAAGGTCCATCAAAGTTATGAACATGATCAATTGATTACAACTTCACCTGTCGCGAATAAACTTTCGTAGACAATCGATCGTGGTTACCTTTGCTTTCGAAAGGATCACCAGAACCTTCTTGTACGACCGCTAACTTCTAAATTTACATAATATGGCGGTAATCTTCAGTGTAGATCCTGTTTACCATATGGTCCTTGGAAATCCACAGATTGGTACTGTACAAGAATTCATGTCTTACACTAATGTGTAATGTATGGAGATAAATTTATTAGAATCTACCAAAACATTGTTCTCCCCTTGGTACACAGTGATCATTCCCAAGCCAGCTAAGATAGCAATTTGCATCACGATTATGAGAGCATAAAACAGGTAAACGCTTTGTGGACATTTAGAAAATTTAGTCCTTGTGAGTATTACACAGTTCAGTATTACTTAATTGCTAAATATCAGATGGCAATTGTAGTTCTAATTTTTAGGACTGTATGTTTTCTTTTCTTAAAGGTAGCAATGTCAGCAGTTTCAGTGTTGTGGACAGTTTTGTCCCTAGTTCTACTGTTCACTTGTACTTTGGCATTATTTTCCCCATTTTGGCATGAACACCTTCCTGATCCTTTGTCAACAAACAACAGTGAGTCCTTTATAGCATTTGGTCTTCTACGCTTCTGCTTCCAGGAGCAATTTGTGACTTTACAAGAGATAGATGCTTGGAGATCGTCCAAATATTGTTCATTTTATGAGGATATTTTCTCTGGAATCCCTTCTATTTACTGGAAGGGTGCCATTAGTACTTATGCATTTGCACTGGTTCTGTTATTGGGTGCACTATTCCTTGCACATGTAGCATGCTGCCAGAAATATGTTTGTGGAAAATCTGTCTTTGCCATTGCTGGAGTTATGCAGAGCATTGCAGGTAATTACCAGTTCTGCATGAAATTTGTTTCATACAGACTATGGTCAAACTTACTGTATTACTTGAATACTACCACTTTTTTGGGTGCAGTCAGATGATCAGACCATCTTTTTCTTTTTGGTTGTAATTATTTTTTATCTTTTGTTTGGCTTTTATTGTCTTGTTATTGGATTGCACTCAAAAAGCCAAGTTTCACTATCTGTGATATTCTCTGTGGCTTCAGTTTTTCTATTATTTTTTAACAAGCAGTTTATTTGAACAAAATAGCAACTGTTTTTTACTTTGTTACTTTGCCTCACCATTTAACTTCGGTGGGGATCATAATTCTCCATCTTTTTTTTTTTTTTTCAGTTTCAAACCATTTCTTTTGTGAAATTTCAGTTTTTGAAATTTTGACTGGTTTTCCTGGTCTCTGATATCCCCCAATGTCCCCATCTTATGTGGGTGAGCAGACACCTCCCAAAGGCTGAAACTAGTTAGGTTATGAGCAAAAATTTACACAGTTCAAGCCAAAAGAAAACTGGCAATTTTGTAACCTCCACATCTAAGGAGGAAAATGTTCTGACATGTGCTTAATTTTTTTCATTGAGGAAGCATTTTACATATTAAGGCTAGTTTTGTTATTATTAGTTCTGTATTTGAACCATTGAGGTGCTTGTCACCGATTTGGAATTGTACCCTGTTATAAATTACTTTTTGTCAAATCCAAAGCAGACTATGCTTGATAGAGATTTAAATTTATTATGTGTAGATCAGAATTTTAAGGAGAGGCAGGTGAGCACCAAAAATGTTTTGAATTAATGTCCCATAGTTCACCAAGATCTGAGTGTTTAAAAATGTATGGTAAGAAATAAAAGAAATACCATCATTTTGTTTTTTTTTTTGTAGTGGCTCTTTTGGTAGTCAGTCTTCTGGTGTACCCTTTTGGTTTAAAATCCACCTATGTTCAGAAGCACTGTGGGACTTCAAGTGGGTTTTTTACATCCGGGACTTGTGACATTGCCTGGGGTTATGTGTTAGCTATTATAAGCACAGCACTGCTTTTTTTCTGTCCAATGATTGCATACCATCTGTCAGTTGTAAGACCAAAGTCAAAGGCAACGGTGGTGTAAGCAGTTTCACAGTGGTCTTCTATCAAGTTGATGAAGAACTTTCATGGAAAAAAAGACAAGACATATGAGTTGCAAGACCAGAAATATATTACTAAAACTTATAATAGTTTTTTTTTTCCAACTTTTATTGTCTGAAAGTCAGAGTAGTTAGCTCAGATCAGAAATTTAATATTAAACTCATCTATAAAATTATACTATAAAGTAAGCTTTGAAATAATTGGAACATAGTTAATAATGTGCATACATGGCTGACTCCATGAGTGGGTAAGGCAAAGGAATTCTGTGTTCTCATTGGCTACCAGAGACACTCAGCATTATGCGCTCTGATCCTGAAAATACAGAAACAGTTTGTGCTGTCATGCCTTGGTTAGACCCTAAATTATTTACATCTTTCCATTCCTGTGGCAGAGTTTTCTGTGTTTTGTTTTTGTTCTACAAGGCATCTTTTGATGGTACTGTAATTTCTTTACTATGAAACTCTTCGCCAGGTAAAGAAAGTTTGCATCTTGCAGGGGTTTCATTAATGTTTTCTGCAGGAGGGCAACTGGTTTTCACAGGCAGGCAAAACTCTTTGAACTGAACTTCTTTATAAGATGAACTTTCCTCCAGATGGTCAAATCAGGTGGGCAAAGCCATCGTCACAACCAGTCAATTTGCTTGATGCCTGGCCCTTAATGAAACCCCTGATCTTGTATCTTGTCGACCCAGACTAATTCTGTTAAATTTGAAAATAATGATTGTGCACTAGTGAATTTTCCCATGAAGTATGCAGATCTGATCTCTATATTTTACAGCTCTAAGAGTGTATAAAATGTGACATTTATCAAAACAAATCAAGGATCAAATATTTGGCAAAGTGTCAATGAAGAAGGAATAATTTGCTGTTGGAAACACAGGCAAGAAGTACCAGATTTTGTGGGCTATTCCATATGTTGCTTTGGAAAATGTATCTTTTATCTCTCTTTGTACATGATGTATGCAAGGCAAATGTGGTATTCACAAGAGAATGTTACTCAGCAGAATTTCTGTATACCTGCATGACAAATTCTAAAAACAATATTTTTGGCTGATGACATATAGGTGTCATCATATATCCAGTGACTATGGCAAGTCATGCACCAGTAATTTGTGTACTGGATACTGTATGAAATGTTTTTACATGATGCATGTTAGGCGAATGTGATGTTCATTAGAGAATGTTACTCAGCAGAGTTTCTGTATACCTGCATGACAAATTTTGAAAGTGTAGTGCAATGATCTGGGTGAGTGTAGTCTTGAGAAGGACCTGTTGTTGGTGGTGGTGACACGACGTTTCAACAACCTGTGCAGAAGTCATCATCAGACTGTTGTTGGTGGTGGTAAGAGGTCCTTTGACAAACTGCACACAGGTTGCCAAAATGTCAGTCACCCCCACCAAAAACAATCCATCTCAGGATTTTTTCTACACTCACCCGGGTTCAAACCGTTTACTGTATGACAAATTTTAGAAACAAAATTTTTTTGCTGATAATATGAGTTTTATCATATATCTAGTGACTATGGCAAATCATATACCTGTAATTTGCGTACTGAAGACAGTACAAAAATAATGTTTTGCCAGATGGTATTATGTAGAGTATGCTTTATTCAATACATTGAAATACATTTTGTACATTGAATTTTACACATCAAGAGCAATATTTAGAATGGTATGATTATCAAAAGTCTAATAAATGAAAAATACATTTCTCCAGGCTCTCATGATTGTATTTCAAGGATAATGAAGGTAATATTAACTGAATACTTGGAAGTGGTTAGCTAGTGCTTTTCACCAACAAGAGAAAAAATAGCCTATCAAGAGTTTCATTTCCAACCATTTTTAGGTAAATTGACAAAAATAGACTACGGTATTCAATGGTTTTTCTGTGGTATATGCTTAAATAATTATTTACCTTATTCTTTACCAGGTTATAATGAAGATCAAGGGCCAACACAAGATGAAGGATTTCATATTTCCTTGAAGTTTCATTTTTTCTCAAATTCTTTCAAAGATGTAACTTTTCTCTGACTCAAGTGAAATACCTTGACTTTTTTCTGACCTTGAAGACATTTTCTCTCCCAGACTCTTTCCTGACCAATGGCAACCCATCGAGTGTGATTCAACTGACTTTTTGAAACTTGGAACTCTATGAAAAATTTTCATGGTACTTTGAGTGATAACTCAGAAAGAATATTAGTTTGCCAATATAGGTAAAAGGACATCATGAAAAGAAGTGTTGATGAGGCTAGTAAGAACATAGATGGCTGAAGATGGAAATGATTAAAACAGATTGAAAATATCAATAAACTTGAACAATTGAGGCCAAAATTTCCACACAACGTGAGAAAAGAAAAAGAAAATGACAATAACCCGGAGCAAGAAACTCAGCCTGGGAAAATAAACCCAGATGCCGATGGCAACACCACTTTTTTACCATACTAATTTCGCCCTTTCTAGTTCCTGGGTGTCCTCGTTCTCTGATCAATTTTGACCAGCTGCTTTCATCCCTCTCCTAAAGAGCAAGGTCGCGCAAAAGAATTGGAAATAATATTGAATTTAACGTTACAGTTTTACCCAAATAGACATACTGGGCGACCTTCCACTTCCTAGAAAGAAATTCTGTCTAAAAGCTAGTACAAAGGTATACGCGTAGCTCCGCGCGTGCCGACTGTGTTTTTTTTGGCGCGAAATTTGAAGGAAGCGCTTCCACGTTCGTGTCTCTGAATTGAGTATTTGAAAGACAGAGTGGTAACGCTTTTTTAAATATCATCTCTGAGATAAATGATGTTCTTAAAAATGGTTAAAATTTCCTTTAATTCTTTAGAACTCTAAGCCAACGCGCGATGAACGATGCAAATTTAAAGGAAATGCAACCCACGGCTCTAGTTATTTGCATACTGATCTCACTTTTTACAACTTACCTTGTTCGCAAGGCCCATCAAAGCACTTCGGCCCTTACAACTGGGTAGTCTTGAAATGGCAGGGTATTCTGCGGTTAACCATTATAATGAAGCCAGATTAATGTGGCTTCTCGGTCCCTAAGCGAACTCACAGCTAATGAACGATTCGAATGCCCGTAGGGCCGAGGTGCTTTATTAGTAGGAAAATTTTGGCGGGGAACGCTAATAAGCTCTAGGAGTCTGGATACTTGATTTGTTCCAAAATGGCGGCCCGTTCAAGTGTGGAGGACTCACCCTTTGTGTTGCGGATTTCACACGACGAACTGATAGCATATGCTGACGAACTAGACAGAAGGAACGAAAAAACGAATTCTAGAAAGAAAAATCACACAAAAATTGAAGAAAAGGATTCCAAATCGAAGAAATTCGAAAAGAAAACTGACGTCAGCAGGAATGCTTTGCCATCAAAAGCCGAAGAGGGAGTAGAATTTGGGATAAAAGAAACCAAATTCAATCACGAAAAGGATAACGAAGGTAGAAAGAAAGCAAAAAATGAAGGGAAGAAGGATAAAAGAAAATCTCCGTCGTCCAAATCTCGGCGCGATTCCTCCTCAAACGCAGAGGATGTTTATCTAAGGGAGAAACGTACCGTTACCAATAGCGACAGAACTGAATCGAATGAAACGGGAAAGGCTACAAGAAAGCGACGAGGAAGTGCAAGGACAGCAAAAAAGGTTGATGACAATGAAAAAGAAAGTGAAAAATGTGAACTTGATTTGAGAGCTCGTACCAGTACCGGTAGTGTTTTGAAGCTTTCTAAAGAGCCTTCTCATGCTGCAGAAGATTCACCTAAGGATGAAAAACCAAGAGGAATAATTAAGTTGCCTGAAGGTTTCCATATTAATAGTCACAATACAAGTGAAGAGGAAGGTTTTACATCTGATATACCTCCCTGTAAGAGAACTTCTAGCATGAATGGTGGCAGTAGTATTAGTAGTGGCCTTTATGGTCCTGTTCATGCAGAGAAATCAGTTTCTCCAAATAAGGAAGTTCGGTTTATTACAGTAGATGAAAAGACTACAGAACCTCAAAATGAAGTTAGTACAACCATAGGAAAATTTGGAGACAAACACTCCGAAGTAAACAATGTTTACAGTGGGGAATCTGTGAACATTCACAACACTTCAATAGAGAATGAGGTTGTTTACGAGACTAAAGCAGAGAAAACACTTAAGTCCATAAATCAACAGAAAGCTCAAAGACTGAAAAGAGCTGTGTCACCAAAAGAGGCACAGCTAAGTAATTTATTATCTCGTGGGACACTTGACAAGGCAGTTTTTGCAAAAATTTGTAGCCTTAGTAAAGAAATACAAGACACCTACAAAGGGATTATGATGCTTGACATTGGCCAGGTCACTCAGCTTGAGGTTGATCAAAACCTTTGGAAGAATGCATTTTATAAAGTTATTGAGACATTGAGGAAATATGGAAAACTCTTTTTGGGATATGAAGAAAAATCGGATGTCCTCTCTCCAGACGAAATAACTAACTGTTTGAAGGAATTCTTGAAAGATGCCGAGACATTTTATAAAAGTCTTCTTGAATTGTTGCAGAAAGAGCATGATTTCTCAATTCAGGAGATTGTCAATCAACCAAGGAAGGCAGAAAAACTTGGGAAAAATGTAAGTACCTCTGGTAATTTTTTCTCTTCGGGGGTCTAATTTTTTCTTTTAGCCTTTTTTAGCCGGGTGCTCATCTGCACAAAGGCAGGTTTTTAATGCTGTACTATTTAATACTGGTTTTTATTACTGTATTATTTAATGCTATGATCTAAACATTTGTTCCAGGCTAAACTTGCACTCATGAGCTCACAGCACATTTTGATTTCCCTTGGAGACATAGAAAGGTATCAAGTGCAATTTCAGCCCCATCCAAACTGGGCATCCATCCGATCATGGTATCTCAAGGCTAACAAACTGGCTCCAAAGAATGGTAAACCTTACAATCAACTTGGTGTTATTGCTGTGTCTGCCAATCGCAAGCTAGACTCTGTTTATTACTACATAAGGAGCCTAGCTGTGAGTAATCCAATTTTGACAGCAAGGGAAAAGCTGACAGCTATTTTTCATGATATACAAGTGAAAGTAAGTAAGCAATTCCACTGCATTTAAGGGTTTCATGAAACATCAAAATTCAGTGTGACTGACTTAATTGCTTGGGATAAAGGTATGCTTATCGTTAGCTAATAGGTGTGGTCCAGTTGAACCTCAATTCTCTAGACTTGAGGGGGACTGAACTGAAAAGTTCAGACAATGGAGGGTCCAGATAATTGAAAATATGAAATATCAATGGGTCAAAAATGAAACTGGATAACTAAAAGGAGAAGATAATGATTGGATCGATATTTATGCATGAATGAAAACATATTCTCAAATCATTGTGCATAAATTGTTAACATTTGCCAAAAGTGTTTCCAAAAATTTACAAGAGCTAACCAACAAAGATGGGACTAGAGGAGCAAGTCCAAATAATTGAAAAATTGTAATAATCAAGGTCCAGATAATCAAGGTTTGACTGTGGCAAGGTAGCCAAACACCACTTGATTGTAAAGAGTGTGGGTAATTTCTCTAAATTAGTTTGAATGGACAAAATCAATTTCACAATGATTAAATAGGATTTCATCGTGAATGCTTTTTTACTGAATATTTTTCATAACTGTGTAGGCAGACAGGATCCAAAGAACTGAGGATCAAAAGAAGGCTCTTTCAGAGCAGCAAATCCATCAGAAGAGAGAAAAGAGCCGATCCTCGTTTGGAGAAGCAGCCAAAGTTGTTGGGCTCAAATCAGATCACAAATCTTCTCATGGCAGGTTTGAAGTCCTTTAAAGTTAATCTCTCATTGTATTCTTTTATTCTCATAGAAGGTATAATTTGCTAATTCCAAAATTTTGTTTGTGTAGGCATGAGATGTGGATCTTCATGTGCCAAGGAAAATACAGGAAAGTAGTGGTCACAGACCATGGTAAAGTACAAGAAGTTAATTCAAGAGGAGAACCCATCCTGGAAGGACAGACTGAGGAGCACTCTTCAGACCCTGTGAAAGAATCACCAAAGATTTCTCTTCAAGAGGTATTATAATTTATAACATAGCAGTTTTAACAAGAGATCTTTTTACCTTCATTGTGATAAACTGTTTTATTTCTCTCCACAAGGTCAACAAGAAATTCATGCTCCACTATCTTTGTGCCCATGGTCTTTTGTACTCAAGAATTGGGTAAGATACGTGTAGTTTGTTTTTTAATCTTTTGACTCCTAAAAGTGACTAGCATGCAATTTCTTCCTATTATAATCACCCCAGAATCACCCAATGAGGTCATAAGAACAAAGGAAATTGTACCCAATTTAAGAATGATGCTTTTGATTGTTAAACAAATATTTCTCATCAGGGCCTAATTGGGAATTGTATAGAGAACAGTACGGAGAACGTACAAACTCATGCTACGGTGTTAAGAGTCAAGCTCAATGTGATTAAAGAATCTAACTCATGTGGGTGTTTGATACAAAGCAGTTAAGGATTGTGACCCTTATTACTTTCAGTTCAAGTAGGTTTTCCTCTTTACTTTCATCAGAGGAACTGACACTTTTTGGGTGGAGAGGGGAGGGGTGGTAGAGGAGGCTTTGTCTTGGTTAGTAAAGCAGTGAAGTTTTTTATCTCCATTTTTTTTCTCACAGTATGGAAAGGTTGCCTACATTACAGTACCAACTCTTGGGTGAGTTCCATACTTTGCTGGAGTACCCATCTTGTTCTGCAATAAGCAGATCTAACCTTCTGCAGATGATGGCCATCAACATGTTTGCTATTGAACACACTGCAAGCCAAGGTTAGTGTAGTAGTGTAGTTTTATTGTTGTTACTCAAAGCTGTTTCAGTAGGTGACTCATCATTAAGTGCCTGAAGGTTGTGGCTGTAGAATTTGAGGGTGCTAATCTCTTACAATGTACCTATTGTCTGAGTGAGAGTACTGGAACAAGAAAATATTTGATAATCTTCCATTACTGAGGGTAGCGCAAAATATCACAAGATAATCTACTAGAGGCCATCTTTTTCTAGCCCTGCTCATGCCATTATGTTTGACCCTCATACAGGGATTTTTGTCTATTGTCTTTCATCCAAAGAGTGCTAGGGGTAGCAGGGATCATATGATAATTTGCATGATTCTCCTGCTTCTTCTGTTCTTAATGAAAACCATGAAACTCTGGCAGTTATAGGTCATCAGGTTTTTAAGACTTAAGTCCATGCTAACCAAACTTTTGATTAAAAACAAAAATGTTTCTTTGGTATGTAGATGTATCAGAACCTTACGTCAGAGTTGGCACACCTCAAGACCAAGCTATGAATCTTGCTGTTGAGATGTTCATCATGTTGCTAAAGGCCTGCTGTGCCCTGCTTCTGAAAATAGACTTTGAAGCAAGAAACACCTATGAAGGCCTCAGTGACACCCTACATCAGTTCTTGCCCTCAGTCAAAGTGTTTGCAGATTGGGTGGTCTGTCATGTTGACCTGTGGCAGGTGTCCTCTATAAGGTAAGTTGTTGGTGTGAGGGCACCAACTGATCTGGGTTGGAAGATTGTTAAAGTTCACCCTTTTACTCCCAAGGCCTAGCTGTTGATTCTCTTTAATGTCTGTCATACATTTCTAAGGTTTTCCTTGAGAAATGGAGTTGCATGAGAATAACATAAAGTAACAGGAGATAGTTCTCCATTAATTATCCAACTGCACTAAGAAGAGTACTATTAGGGAATCAAATACAAATATCCCATAATATTTTGCTGTTACTTGGGCAGGTGGTTAGTTAGTACTTTAAAAAAAAAAAAAAAAAGAACCTGTTTGACAGGTTGGTTTCATTTGCTTGAAATACTTCAAACTTAAGGTAGATAATATGTACTTCTTGACTTAGTGGGAAGACTGCACTGTTAAATATTTGGCTTGAAGTCCTGCTGTATTGACCATTAAAAAAGCTTCTACAATAAAAACTTTTTCTTTATTTTTGTGACTTAGAGCCAGAAACTCATAATTCATCAAAAAACATGACTTATTTTCTCATTTTTGTTCCCTGCTGTCACTCAATTTTTGGTGTGTAGTATGGCTGTGCACTTTTTCTTGTTGATTGTATTTTGACTCACCCTGTGGGCTCATCAAAAAACAGGTCAACTCATACAACACTCAGCAATACTACACACCTAAACTTTTCATGAGATATGGGTGATTAACAAATAGTTGAAGCCAATGAAAAATTACTGTAAGCTGAAGGTAGACTTTTCTATTGTGGCTGTAGAATTCTCCAAATTCTGACACTTAAGACATCTCTTCCAATTTTTAGCTCTGAGATTTTGGTGCTAAGTTGAACAATATTCCTTTGTTGATATTTTGCATTCTTTTCTTTGCCTTTCTGCTTGAAAATACAGTAATGTTCTAGGAGGAAACTCCTTTTTAATCACTTATTGGAGGTTAAGGTTAAATAAAAAATCTGATGGAAAGACTAAGAACCACTTAAAGGCAACTAGCAAATGGCCATACTTACACTTTTTCTTTTGGATTTGTTGGCTAGTCAGAGGACTAACTTTAAGTGCATCTCTGTTTTACTTTAGCACCCACAGAAGTCTTTGGGAATCAGTTAGTCAGTTCACAAATGCCATATCCTATGTGGATATTGATGACCTTCACGATGATGATGGTAAGAAACTAACCAAGCTTTGACAACTGTTGTCACTGATTTACTTATTAGGGACCTTAAGAAACCACGACGACGACGGCAACGAGGACGTGGAAAAACAAGAGATCTAATTGGCAGAACAATAGCTCAGCACTTGCATTTTGAAACTTTGTACATTTCTTAGCTGTCCTATGCAAAACAACAACGTGAAATCGCCAAAATTTGCGTCGTCTGTGAACCGAAACTGCGACGGCAAATTATTTTAATTTCCAAATGAATAAAGGCTGATAGTTAAAGAAACTGTTCGGCGCTGCATCGTTGGGGGTAACGAAATAATTTGAATGTATCAACAAAGTTGAAATGGTAAATTGGCCACCGTTATGGTTATAAAAGCTGACGTTTTGAGCATTAGCCCTTCGTCGAAGCAAAAGGGCTAACACTCGAAACGAAGGGCTAACGCTCGAAACATCAGCTTTTATAACTGTAACAGTGGCCAATTTACCATTTCAACTTTGTTGATATATTCAAATTATTTTAATTTCCATTTGGAACTCAACAGCTACTTTATACATCATGCTGAAGTTGAGCTGTGGCGCTCTATGAGACAGTAAGCTCCTGCAGCCATTTTTGAAATTCTAACTAAGAGTAGAAATTCATTTTTTAATCGAAGTCTTCCTTGGCGTCGCCGTTGTGGTTTCTTAAGGTCCCTATTATCAATCTGCTGAAAACTTCTGAGACATCAGGCCGGGTTGTTCGAAGCATGGAGAATGATATCAAGAGATAAATCTCTATCCAGTGGATGAGTTTTAACAAAATGTACTGCACTATCCAGTGAACGGGGATTTATCTAATTATTTATCCAACCTTCAAACAACCAGGCAAAAAGTAAATAAACAACCAACTGTCCAGTTAGAAATTTTCAACCTTGGTTTGAATTTTCAAATGAAATTTCCCTCTGGATGGCTGTAACACCTTAACACTTATCAACATTGACTTGCATATTGACTTTGAGTCTATGTGTGGTTGTTTGAGAAGCTGAGTCAATCTTTACCATTGATAGTGGTTATCTCTTTGTATCATGTGTTAGCCAATGAGATGGTAACGTTGTCCGAGGATGAATTTCTTGCTGGATTTAAGCCATTGAGCTCAGCAGTGAGACCATTGTGTAGAGTCCCAGATGCAAACAGTAAGGTAGAGTAAAACTGCAATAATCACTCAAGTGTTTGTTTTCCTGCGATTAACTACATACAAAAAGAAAAACAGACCTAAAGAACTTTCTAGGGTGAAATATAATTGTTGAAAGTTTAAACAATGTTAGGCACACTCTTATTTTTAGGGTAACCCACCCTCATTATTAGTGCAGCAAGACACAGATTTCTTCTCTTTCTCTTCTCCCCTCCCCATCCCAACCCCCCCCCCACACACACACACACACACACACACACACACACACACACACACACAGGAAGACTCAGATAAGTCAGATAATTCCAGGGTCAGGCACTAATAATATTAGTGCTATACCCCTAACAGATCTCTTGCGGACTTGCATTGCCCAAGGCCTCATAGTACCCTTCAGGAGAAGAAACATTTGTACTGAAGCGCTAAGTGGTTGATATTACTCCAAGTTTGCTTGTATGCATTTTTTTCTCCAAAAACAAAAAGTACCAGTGAGAACATAAACAAATTATGAATGATATCTATCATTTAACCTTCAATTAGCCTAGATATTTGATGTGGTAGTTACCGTTTTGAACTAATGGGAGTTACAGTATAATACATTGAAAAACTTTTTTTAGCCTGTGTAACAAATTATTGCAAGATTTCTCTTCTTGTAAGAAAATAGAAGTTTCTTTTCAAAGTGTTGGAATTGCTTCATGTCTTATCCAGAGTCTTGCTGAAGATTACCTGCGTTGCCAGCGTCTAAAGGAGTTTGCTGCATTTTTGGTTTCCCTGGAGCACTCACCACTGGAGTTTGATAATGACAAAGGAGAATTTTCAGCAATGATTAAAAGTACACCAGTGTCACCTGTAAAGGAGTCACAAGTCATGGTTCACTTGGACACATCACCACAAAATGAACATGAGGTTTGTACCTTAACCATCTACACCCTAACATCAGTATGTGTATTCTTCATACATTTCTCCATGCATTTCCTGTGGTACTTACAAGGAGAATTTGTCTGATAATCAGGAGCTTCTTAAGTTTGTGATCATTTCCTCTACTCTCATGACCTTACTGTTTGACTCAGAGGTGATAAACCTTTGGTCAGCTTTGAATTCTAGTGGTCTCACTGATTGTGTTCACAATGGGCTGTGTTAGGGCTGGATCTAGCCAGTCCATCTGATTCAAATTTCCAGCCAGAGCAGGCACTATACCAGTAAATCATATGTATGTCCTCACACAATTTTGTAAGGTTTAGCAGAAGAAAAATTTGAACATCTAATTAAAATATTTTTGTTTCATATAGGACTCAGATGAGGAGGCTGATGTTATCATTGAGAGTGAAGAAGAACAGCTAGACTCAGGGTATGACTGTCATTATACATCACAAAATACACCTTACAGTAAATAGCTTGAACCAGAAGGCAACACGATGGTGTTGTGGGATCATACAGGTGAATGTAGTCCTGAGAAGGACTGTTGTCAGTAGCAGTGACTGACATTTCAACAACCTATTGTCATTGTCAGTCAAATGTTTTAAGTCTGGTTCATTTAAATCGACTGGTCAATGTAGCCATGTTGTAATTGGTTGTAAGACTCACCTCGTTGCTCATTACATTTGTTGCATGTTGGTAGTCAATCTCCATTTATAATAATTTTTTCTACAATTGTGAAATTTTTCTTGAAAGTTGAAATATGTAGATGCTGTGATGTGAAATATTTTTTTTAAGTGCATCAAAACAGACCTGAATGAGTTGACAATGATGCACACTTTTACTTATTGTAACAAATGCAATGCTTTTTTTCATTTTGACACAGTTTATGAAGTGTTTTTAAAACATGGCCTAAATTTTTGCATTTGTTGTTTGTCATATGCATGAATTTTTCAAAATTTTGTTATCTTCAGTTGCTTATTTGTCATTTAAAGAAACTATTATAATTTAAGAGAAAGTTTTACAATACCAAAACCTCTTTGATATCACCTTTGGTGTTTTTTTTCTCCTTTTCCTTCAGTTGATAAATTACATTTTCATTGGATTTTGTTTGTTTGGTAACCAGGATGTTGATAATAACCATACCTGAGGTGTTTGTGTTCTTTCATGTGTAAGACGCATAGCATTGTGCAAGACACACTTGTTTTGTGTTGTGACACTTTTTCTACTAAGCTGATTGGCAACAAGTCTTTGGAGATCATGCAATGTTGTAGGTTGGGGGCAAATTGACTGTGCATGCTAATTCATTTAGCATTTCATTAACTTTCCTTACTGACACATGACAAATCACAATCTCCTGGAATTTTTGCTTTACAGTGATGAAGTGGAGAAGGACCTGAAGGAACTCAAGGTAAAACTTTTCTTTACCTACTGGTATTTAGTAAATTATAACACTTTTTTCCAATAAGTACTCTAGAGTGAGAGAGGTCCTTATAATCTTTGTGCTCTCTTGTTCAGGCCAAAAAAGATGCCTTGAAAAAGCAAGTGGAAATTCACAAAGAAAGAGAAGATAGGGCAAAGGTAAGTTCCCTAAGGTTTATCTTTAGTTCCATAAACTCATTATAAGCAAGTCACAGATTACAGCTGTTACTGCCTTTCTCTGTGTGTATGTGTTCATACCAAAGCCTTTCCATACATTAAAGAAGTTTGCAAGTTGAACTAGCATCCCTATCATTGCTGTAACAGTGTCCTGAGAGTTCCATCTCATCCTAAGATATAAGAATTTAGTCAGGGAATTAATGAATACACAGACCAATCTACAATCTCTCGTTGTATCCTTAAAAAAATTGTGATGATTTGAGGAAGTGAGGTAAGTTGAATGTCTTTGCAGATTTAGACACCACAGAATTGGACCACTGATCCGAATTTCCTAGTGTATAAATAATTTAAACTTCCCCATTCAAAGTTTGCTGACAGATTTGTGCTAGATTGGGGGGAGGTTAGCCATAGATTTAAATCTGCTGTGATGTACTTCTGACAATGATTCATTCAACTGACTGTAGGCAGTGATAGAGGAACACATTTCTAAGCCACGTCTAATGTTCGAGAACTACCCAACATACCTGGTACCAGACACTAACTGCTTTGTGGATCATTTGGATGGGGTCAAGGCCATTGTAGCCAGTCAGGAGTTCACTCTGGTTGTGCCACTCATTGGTAAGTGAATTGAAGTGTTGGCTTAACCGCTCTTCTTACATCCCTCCATTATTTTTTGTCACCTTGAGTGTGTTAATTGTGTTTTGTCTTCTGCAGTAATTAACGAGCTTGATGGTCTGAAGAAAGATGTCCTCCTTGATAAATGCGACAATTTACAGCATGCTCAATATGTCTTAGAGAATGCCAGGTGTGTATGTATTAACAACACAGTCTCTCTTTCTCTCTCTTTCAAAGGTTCCAATGGATAATTGAGAAAGAAAAGAGAGAATGTCTGCTCATTTATTTTCTGAGCACTTCATGATAACCTCTCCCAAAGAAACTAAACACCACTTTGTCAGTAGCTCATAGGTGTAAAGTTTATGGAACCTGACATTTCCTTAAAGATGCTGTAGAAGCAATAAGTTAGATGCTTTACCATGATGCTTGCTAGACTCCTGTACAAATTCTTTTTGGGGTCAAACCCAAGGAACTTCTGCATCAGAGCCTCTTAGCTTATTTGTGATGCTTATGACTGAAGAGATGGACAGTTTTAAGTACCTAATTGCTTTAATTTACAACTCTATTAGTATTTACATTATGTTTTTATTTTTAAACTTTTATATAAAGAAAGAAAGGAAACAACAACAGACAAAACTCTGAAGAAACTTTTGTAAATGGTATCTTTTTCCTTATGTCTATAGATTGGCAATTCATTTTCTTGAGAATGAGTTTAGCCAGAGAAATCCTCAGGTTAAAACAGTGACTAGCAAAGGAACAGAGCTGGATACAATTCAATTCAGAAGTGAGGATCCTTCTGGAAGAAAGGTGACATTTCATCACATCCCAAGTATCATAAATATGTTGCATTAACAGATAGCTCAGACTGAGAACTGATTAAGTGTTCATGAGACACAGATGATGTATGTAATGTTTTCAACACCACAATCTGAAGAAGCTCCTAATTTAGAAAATCATAATAATAAATTAATTAATCTAATATTGGGATCCTTTGGAATAGCTCTAAACAAAAACTGATCTCGAGATCCTTTGGGAGGGTTTTCTAAAACACTGCTTTTGAACTATAAAACTTTATAATGACTACAAATTGTGGACAAGATTATTTGACAAAGAATGTCACCAGGTCCCATAGGTTATGCAGCAATAGCAAATTGAAGTAATTATTATTTTTTTTTATAAGTACTTGTCTCTGTAAGTGTTTTTCATTACAAGTTCTTGAACACCTTCCACACAGTTTTTGTAATCCAAGTCTTTCTAATACAATCTTTACATGCTCCATGCCTTGTGGTATTTGGGACTCAGAAGGACTTTCCAGCAAGGAGTAGGGGGGAGAAGTTACCACAGGTCTCTTTTGACATTTTGAAGCAGCCTGAAATGATATCTTTTGTAAATTATCACTTTTTTGATGTAAAGGGGGGGGGGGGACACTTGTATCCTAATACCTCCTCCCAGCCACACCCTTGGGTGCCCAGTTTAGCACCACTTACTGGTACCAGAGATGGGCATTTCTTGGTTTATTCATTACTTGTATGCTAACTAAAACTTTTTGGTCCTGACATGTATTGATTGTTTCAGGGCAAGGGGTGCAATGATGATGTCATTCTCTCCTGCTGTCTACACTACTGTGAAGAGAACTTTATCAACCGATTGGCCACAGGTATAATTTTCTTTGTCAGAAAATGTTAGAGCATATTGAGGGCTGAAATGATGTTGTAAAGTGTTTTAACTAAAATGGTGCTTTCAATCTTTTCCCTTGCATTTCCTATGGATTTCAATTTCAACATAACACATGGTGCATATTTTGGGATACAATTGCTAAAATCTTGAATAAAAGTGAATTGATAAAAAAGTGTTTTTCAATTGAATGTTCGGTAAAATTGAAGAACAGCTCCCCAAAATATCTGTCAGCCAACTGTCGGCCGACTGTTCACCGACAATTGGCCGACATAATGAAAACAAATTCAGAAACGAGTAAATAGACTGTCATCTTGGTAAGTTTGAACTTTCACAATTACCTCAAAATGAATTTTGACAAACACCATGCAATAGAGGTAAATTTTGAGTGCAAGGCATTATTGGCCACATCAATCTTCATTTACTTGAACTTGTTGTGTAGTATCTGACTGACACATTTTGTTCTGCTGAAATTGGAAGAGTTAAGTTACTTAGATTTAGCAATACGAGTAAATTTTTTCAAAGACTCACAAAATTGCATGAGCCCGTGTTTTCATTGTGTTTCTGTTGTGTTTTCATTGTATTTTCTGTGTTTTGTTTGCCAACAGTTGGCTGACAGATATTTTGGGGAGCTGTTTTTCAATTTTACCGAATGTTCTAGAACCAAAACCAAAGTAATTGCAACTGCTAATCAGTAGAAAAGAAAATAGCTACAAAAGCCCATAAGAACTTAAAGTAAAACCAACCAAACTGCTTAAAGTGCAAGCAAAAGCAATGGACCTAGTCATGATTAGTTTTAGTTTTCCTTCTGATTGGTGGAGAGATTGGTATAAGTTTTCAAAACCAATCACAGAGCAAAACACTTAGTTAAACATTGTTGCAATGTAGATTATGTTTCCTATTTTGTTTCTCTTGTTGTCAAAGTTTGTGAAGATTCATCAGTGGGGGAACATTTATGAATTTATTTTATTTTTATCCTGCCCAACATTGAAGCTAAATAAGAGAAGAAGAATGAGGATCTGAAAGAAGTTACCACCCCTATTCTTTTTGTGGTCTATGCTCAAATTGGAGAGGACTAGTTGGATTTGAATTATTGTTACATTTTTTGTAAGAAATATACAACTACTTTTAGAGACATGTTTCGGCGTGCTTATGCCATCTTCAATCATGAAGATTTAATTCATGAAGATGGCATAAGCATGCCGAAACATGTCTCTAAAAAAAGTTGTATATTTCTTACAATATTTATCCTACTTGCAACTACTACGACCTTGTTACATTTTTCACAGCAAATCAACCAATAACCATTCAAAGGAAAGTGGTACTGCTTACAGACGACAGGAACCTGAGAGTAAAGGCTTACACCAGGAATGTCCCTGTGCTCACAATACCCCAGTTCAGACAAATGGCTCGATTGTGACAAGAAATGAGAGGGGTTTTGTTTCAGGCTGAAGCAGGAAAGATTTCATGACTCACTGTAGTTATTGTATCAGGATCTGATATAGATCTACTAAGAGGAGAGCTGGCTGATGCTAATGGATCCAACGCTGCAATGGTGAATGACGTGCTTGTCACAACTTCTTCATCCACCCCTAAGCATTCATGGTTAAATATACTCCACTCCACAACTGTTTTGATATATTAAACTTTCTGAACTAATAAAATGCTACTAGTGTCCCTATCGTAAGGGGTACTATCATTTTAAAAAAGTGAGTAAGTTATGGTGTATTTCTATTTCCACTTAACAGGCACATCTCACTCACATCTCAACACTGTTTACTATTTACCTTAGGTTCTGACAAGGAGAAATTGACTAACAACCAAGAGCTTCTTTAGTTGGTGATCATTTCCTTTATTCTCCTGACCTTAATGTTTGATTCAGGGGTGATACTGTAAGGAGAAAGCAAGGCTGTGCTCTAAGGAAAATTGAATGGAGCCCAGTGCTTTGAAACCATGAAATCCAGGGTGCCCAGCATATGCTTCATATAGAAAGACTAAAATTCCTGAGTTGCCCAAGAGCAAAAGTAAGGCGCCAGGGGCTACCGGGCACTGCTAGACCACAGCCTTGAGAAAGGACATGCCCCTCACTCTTCAGGGTCAGAGGGTTAAATTTACATTTGATTTCTTAGTGCTCACCTGTATTACCTAGGAATTTCATTCAGTCACAGCTTGTCTGTGACATTAGTCAGTTAGACAGTTGGAATCCACCAAGCCCCATTTTTTCAAGAGTGGGTAATGCTATCTTCTTGATAGCAGAGAGTGCTTTTTACACACTTACTGAGAGGTGAACTGAATTATGCTTGCATGACATGTGGCAAAGCATAGCACCCTGGCTTCTGGAGGGGAGTTCGGGGGCATCCTTCTGGAAAAGTTGAGATACGTAACTCTTTTGAGAAATAACTTCCAGCATTCAGATGTAACTTTTTAAGACAGGCATTGCTGAAAGAATCAGTTCAAAAATGCTTCTTATCTATCTAAGGTCACAATAGTCACTCGCACAAAATAGTCACACAGCAAGCAGAGTCCTGTTCCCTACCAGCTTCTCATGACAACCCTGCATTTGTCCCCTGGATGGCAATGCTCACAGGGTGAAATTAGAGTCAAGCAAAGGGAGAGTTTATGTGATTTGAGAAGTGAAACTAGTTTTTGGAAACATCACACAAATCTCAGTAACAACCTCTCTCTCCCCCACCCCCCTCCCAAAAAAAAACTTGTGCATTCCTATCCATACCAATTTCAGCCTATTTACTCTACATGCATCACTTGCACTCCAGCTCCAATTTTACAAAAAGGTCATCATATAACTGAGCATCATTTCCTAGGTGACCTTTTTGAATTGCTGGTTAAATAAAGGTTCTTCAAACTACTAGAACTTTTTCATTGACAATTCTCTTTACTAAGTCAGTATCACTCTACTCTGCAATCTAGCGTGATTGACAGCTGCCCAGTAGGAAATCACTTAACACTAATGGGAGTCAACCCCACAAAAATACAGCACATGCCAAACAGGCTACCTTTAATTAGGATTTGATTTTGTTATTTCAAATCATAACACCATAATGTCTGATGGCAGGTACCGTAAGTATCACTTACACCCAGGGTTAAAAAACAGACACAGATCCTGGAGGCTACAAAGATTTATTTGTATTCAGGTAGAATTGCCTAATCAAACAAGCCAAATCCCATGTCATCATCAGATTCTTCTTCCTCCTCTTCCTTCTTCTCTTCTTTCTTTTCCTCCTCAGCCTTCTCACCAGCAGGAGCAGCAGCGCCCCCACCTGATGATGCTGCTGCCATCACAGCACCACCTGTTGGAACTGATGCCAGCTTGGATTTGCCTGCTTCAATCACCTAAAAATGACACCATTTGTCTTAAGATGCATCCATATTTGGAAAAAAAAGTCACTAAATTCTAATGGTTGTCCCTGTTTTGAAAATGCCAACAGCTGTTTCACACTAACAGAAAAATTTGGGGATTTGGCAGCTGCTTTGAAAGTCTGTCAGTCAGTCTTCCTAAATTTGAACAAACTTATCTGCACACGGAAAAAACACTCATCGAACATAAAAAAAAAAAAAAACAGTTCTTTGCTCATTGTTTAAATTTAAGTTAAGACTTCATCAGAAAGGTGATTAACCAATTTATCATATCTCTCAGTTGGTGCATGCACAATGATTGGTCAATTTAGTGAGCCGCATTTCACTATACAGCAGCCCTCTAACTTCAAAAATTTTTGTTTGGAATGAATTCCTTCCCCTCTCTTAGAACCCAGTGATGTAATAAATATTTGACTAATCTTGTTTTCTACGCCCATTCTGTAAGATATAGAACTTTTTTTTTTCTACCTGACTTATCTGAGGGAAAAATACCCAACCCAAAACTTAAAAAAGGGACCTCTAATTCAGTAGGTAAAAGGTTTATATCCTTTGAATTAAACACCCCTTATAATTATTGGAATTTTCAAGGATATATCATTGATGGGCATGCCAAGCACTTAAATCTACCTCATTGATATCCTTTCCACTCAACTCCTTCATGACTACATCAAGTTGATCTGAATCAACATCAATGCCAACACTTCCAAGGATGGCTGTGATGTCTGATGCAGATGGATTTTTGTTCCCTCCAAGGGTGGCAAGTAGGTAAGCGGCCACGTAACGCATCTGGAAAATAGTCATAGGTTAAATCCATCAAGGTTTGCTATGAATAATTAGTTATCAGTCAACCTCATTGCCTGAAGAAGACTGGCAGTATGTGGTCAAAATTTCACACATCCCCAGTGACCATAACATGGGACAAAGGGTTACACTTCTCTTTTGAATTAGTTATCAATTAAGGAATATATCTCCAAATGAAAAGGATATCAGTTTTCAATCTTTCAAAATCATCTTTTAGTCAGTGTAATCTGTGACAGGTTCTTACTTAGTGGGAATGGGCCAAAAAATAAGTTCCAAAACGTTATTGGGGTTGTCACCACTGGTCCCTTGCAAGCTTCTCTCATGGAAAAGGTCAGCGCTACGTCTGTCTATCTTATCACTAACAAAAACAGAATACCCAGCTTCCTTTAGTTGTTAATGTTGCATTTAACTGCATTTAAACACAGCATTGGTATGTACTGAAGATAGGTGGTTCCACAGCCAACCCAGACCAGATAATCCCCTCAATCTTAAACCCAGGCCCTCGCACCAGGCTGAGAGGACCTTCAAATTGACCAGGGGACACCTCGAAACATAAGGGGTGTGCAGCTTTGGATAGAAATCTCAGCTCGTAAACCTGGGCCCAGTTATTCAAAGGCTAGAAACCTTATCTGACAGATAAATCACTATCCAGAGGATAAGGGTTAGCAAAATGGGTCATGCAATCCACTGGATACAGATTTATCCAGTGGAAAGCATTATTCACCTTTCAACTGGGGTTGGGTTAAATTCCCCCTCAGAACTGAAGGCAGATTTCCTCCAACCAACCAACCAACCAGCCCAGCATGGTTTATTAGGAGGAAGAAACCTTCAAGGAAGCATGGCTAACTTCCAAAGGATCCTCCTCCCTGAGCTCATATAATTAGTCCTTTCATAATCAAGAAAATCTAATCTCCCCCACTCGCCACAACAAATGTATGAAAGCTCAAAGTAAACCTTTGAACACAGCATACAAGCGTTGATTTTCACAATGCAACGTGGTCGACTAGATGTACGTATGTGTCGCATATTTGGAGTTTTTTTTTTCCTACAAAACGTCTTCACTACTTTATTCTTTATAGACTAAGGACTTTTCTACTCACTTTTTAAGTCAACTAAGACACGAAACGATGTGCACGCCACAAATGAATGTTCTCAAAATTTTCGAATGTTCGTCAAATCGGACAAACGAGAGAGAAAGAGCGAGGGCACATGTCACAGTTATCACTCCGGGGTGGACCAGAGAAGAGTGCAGGGCATATTGCCAGGTCGCATGGATATTCAACATGGCGGACAGAATAACTCAGTTGCAAGATGCATTGAACCAGGTTATTCGCCTTTTGATTATTCTTCCATGGTGGAAATAGCTATAGTAACATCAAATTTTCTAATTATGTTTTTCGTACGTCATGTGAAATGAAAATCATCATCTTTGCTGCTTTTATTCCTGTCCACGAAGTAAACCAAGCTTTATGGTAATTTTGTTTTGCGATGTTTTCCAGCTTGCAGATCAATTTTGTAACAGTGTGGGTATATTACAACAGACAGCTCAACCTGGAAACGTTTTTTCTGGTTTTGAAAAAAGTAAGTTTTCTTTTCTGTAAATTAGAATTGTATTGAGGCGCGGGATTGCAGAAAATTCATTACGTTTTTATTTCAAAGAACGAGTCATGCTGCAGCTGTCACGTATTATTAGTAAAGAGATTTTTACATAAGCAATGATTGGGTTTATGAATAGGACAATGTGTGACCCCTGTTTGGTTTAAAATCTATCAAAGATCCTAAAATTTGTGGCTTATTTTATTCCTCTGTTACTAAGCAAGCTTCAGTTGGTATTTTTTTGGGGGACAGACAGTAGATCGAGTGTCTCCCCTCCAAAGTTAAAAGCTATTTTTTTGCTAAAACTTCTTGTTATTTGTTGTTAATTGTTGAAAATTTTGTCGGCAAAGGAAAATTTAAATCTCATGCCTCTCTAAGTTAACAATTAAAGTTTAAATCTCATGCCTCTTTAAGTTAACAATTTAAATGTGTTGGGTGCTGAACCACAATTTTAGTTAAGGGGGTAAGTTTCTAAAGAAACTATAGTGCTGCGTCAGTAGGGGTAACAAGGCAATTTGATAATTTCAGCTAAGTTGAAAATGTAAATTGGCGGCTGTAAAGAGTTAAAAAAGCTGGTGTTTCGAACGTTGGCCCTTCGTCATTCGCTCTGACTGTATTATTCCTAGAAGCCACTAAGGTTAATAACTCGAACAGCACACCGTCACCCTTCGAACTCCCACTTTTTCTCACATACACGCACACTCTCTCGGTCACCTGACCACTGAGTATAGTCCCGGATGTCCACAGGACACCACACTGATGAAGGGCTAACACTCAAAACGTCAGCTTTTTTAACTCTTTACAGTGGCCAATTTACAATTTAAACTTAGTGGATATTACCAAATTACACAATTTTAGTTAGTCATTGAGGCCATTCCAAATCCCACACCTTTCAGATCCCATGTTATGATTTCATTTATATCTTTCTTATCTTGTCTTTTTAGTCTAAACTTTAAGTGAGATTCTTGTCATCCCTCTTGGATTTATGACCCAAACACAAAACAAAACAAAAAAATCATAGAAGTAAGGAAGGTAATAAGCTGAGGCAGTGACTTGCAGTACAGACCATGAACTCTCTCTGCAATGGATATTTATTTGTCATTTTATTTTCAGATGGTGACAGTGGTGATGTGACTCAAGAAGGTTGGTTAAACTGAAGCAAAGTTGAGATTTAAACATCCATACACGATAGTTGATCTTTTGATATTTTTTTCCATTTGATTTTGGTGGTCAATCTTAGGAAAAGTGTGGAGGTGCAGTGGCCTCACGGTTGGTGCACTCGACTCCAGATCAAGTGGTCTGGGTTCGAGCCCTGGCCAGGGACATTGTGTTGAGTTCTTAGGCAAGACACTTTACTCTCACAGTGCCTCTCTTCACCCAGGTGTTTAAATGGGTATCGGCAAATTTCATGCTGGGGGGTAACCCTGCAATGGACCAGCATCCCATCCAGGGGGGAGTAGAAATACTCTTAGTCACTTCATGCTACAGAAAGCGGAGTTAAGCACTGGCCTGATGAGCCACTAGGCTCGTAAACAGACTTTACCTTTATCTTAGGAAAAGTCATCTGACATCCCTTCAAGGTTAAGTTTGACAATCATTGGAGTTTCCAGAAAGTCAAGATTTCTTGCAAAATTATTCATCTTTTGTCTCCCACCATTCAGTGTCTCTGCTTTGCTACTCATTTTGATCATAAGAAAAGTCATCTTGGATTCTGTTAAAGGTTAAGTTTAACAATCTTTCAAGATTCCTCCTGGGTAGGGATACAATACAATACAATACAATGTTCTTTATTTCAAGAGGGTAAATACATGATTAACCCAGTAAAGAGTTTTCTAACACGTGGCCCTCTGTAAACCCACCCAGGGGAGGACATCCATCACACAGTAATCTCGTGTGTGGGAAATTAACGTCTCCTACCTCAACCCTTGCAGGAGATGGGACCTCCATTTATTCGTCCCTATCCGATAAGACTAGAATATCTAACCATTTCTTGATGTTATAGAGAGGCAGCAAATTCTTCTCGATTATTTCAAGACCCTGAGTGTTGGTCCGGCCGGGGCTCAAACCCTCAACCTCCTGCACAACAGTCCAGCACTCTATCCATTGAGCTAACCGGGAGGCGGTTAGGGATTGTCGTGTGTTTCCCTACTAACTCTACTTTTGACCATTCCCCTCTTCCAAAATGTACTTTGCTGAAAAAAAAAAAAGGAACACACCAACTACAAAGGCTACTTAAAAGCAAGGTACCCGCATTAAAAGCCAAAGTTACCTTCTTTTAGTGATTGAATGATGTTGCAACAATGGACAATGATTTGCCTTTAGGACATGCTGCTTTGTTTGCCACTCTTATTGCAAGAACTGCTAAAGACATTGATTTCCTAATTGAGTCTCTTCCAAGTGAGGAGTGTTCACCAGAGCTTCAAGTAAGATTGATGTATTTTGTTTTGTTTATTTGTTTGTTTGTTTGTGTGCACTCATTCTTCTTCCTCAAGCTGTGGCTTAAAAATATTGTTACCAGTAGAAGTCAGCATCAGTAAATGAAAAGGTTATTTGAACTTTTTGCTTCAGACATTTTGTTACTTAACCCTTAGTTAAACTCCCATGACAGAATTTCTTCTCAAATATCACACATTATCAAGCAGACAAGCAATGAGACTAAAAAAAAAGTATCAATTAGGGGATTATTAGTTGATCCAATACCAAATTCTCAAAACTAACATGAGAATTGTATAGCAGACTGTAAGGAGAGTTAGTAATGAGATCGTGGGAGTGAAAGGTGTTCCTTTACAGTACTTAGTAATACACCCAACCTCAAACTGTGTTATGTTTGCTGTGTAAAGGTTTGATGAAGGATATAATTTTTACCACTTATGCCACTCTTAGATGCATTTGTTTGTTTGTTTTTTTATTTTTGCTCATTTTTTGTCTTCAAAAAAAAATGGCGGACAACACAGGCAGCAAGCTTGCACAAGTTGGAAGCTGAAAGTAGTGCAGCTGGCAGAAAACTGGAAGAGGCTGTCGCTAGAGGAGGTAAGAAGCCTTTCCTGTCCATTAGAGGGCCTTTCCATTAGGTGTTATAAAAAAAAAAGGTTATCTCAACAGAAATGCACTGTAGAGGCTTTTAGATGGTTTGATGGTTTTTAATACTGAACAACCAATTCACTGGCTTGGAAAATATTTCAATATATTGTTTATGTGTTTAAAAATCAAACAGAAAGATCATTAAAGACCAAAATTGCGGAGCACAAAAAGGTAGTTGCAGGTTTTGACTTAAACTCCAAAGTCGCAAGCCATGTCCACCTTTTCGACCATAACACGGATTTCACAAACGTCGGGGTCGTTGGTTTCGAAACTAATTACCACGAGAGACTTTTCCTTGAAGCCTGGCACTCTACTTTGGATCCGAGTGCTGGGAACGATCACATCGTACTTCCAGAAGCCTATAAAGACCTCGCGCGAGCATCAAATACATAGTTACGCGCGCAAGCTTCGCGTCACGTTTTTTAACTTTAAATAGCGTATGATAACGATCTTCTGATTGTCCGGGTGAGTGTAGTCCTGAGAAGGACTGTTGTCGGTTTCGACAACCTGTGCGGAAGTCATCATCAGAGTCAAGTGAATGATTGTTGTCAGTAGAATGTTCTTATTCCAGTTCGTGTGAAATGATCGGTTGGTTTTGCCGTGATGTTATTGGCTGTAAGACTCAAGTGACGTACGTCGGTCGTGATTGGTCTGTTTCGATCTGTCGGTAAAGTTAGGTCGTTCTTTTTCGGTCGTTTGTGATGTTTATGTCGTGAATGAGTCGTTTGTATGGGGCGGGTAGTTGTTGACATCTGTTTAGGGGAGTCTGTTCTAAGTTAGTAAACCAGCTTTCCAGAGTCAGTCGTTGAAAATAGTCAGTGCTGTAGGTTAGGCATTGCGTAGAGTCCCAGTCAATGTTGTGGTTGGTAAGTCGATGGCAATCACATTGCTGAACAGGAGGAATTAGATGTTAGTTGCTCCCAGGGGTAAACACTTTTTTTTTTCTCTCAAGAAAAACTTTTGGAGCTTATCCAGCAAGCCCTGACTGAAATTGCAGAATCAAGGCTGCAAACAAAGTGATCTTCGGCCCTTTGCTCTTGGTGAAGTTGTTCATGGCTATAAGATATTGGAGGACCGAATAGTGTCAAGGAATTCCATGGCCGGAAAATGTTCCAGCACGTAACAGTCGCTGTTAGTCACTAGGGAATTTAAGCAAACCACGACGGCGACGGCAACGAGAACGTGGAAAAACAATAGATCTAATTGGCAGAACAGTAGCTCAGCACGTGCGTTTTAAAACTTTGTACATTTCTTAGCCGTCCTTTGCAAAACAACGTGAAAATCACCAAAATTTGCGTCGTCTGCGAAGCGAAACCGCGGCGGCAAATTATTTTAATTTACATTTGGAATTCAACGCTACTTTTATGCGTTATGTTGAGTTTGAGGTCTGGCGCCCTATGAGACCGTAAACACATGCAGCCATTTTCGAAATTCTAACTAAAAGTAGAAACTCATTTTTTAATCGACGTCTTCTGTGGCGTTGCCGTCCTGACTGCTTAAAGTCCCTAATATCGAGGAACAGTGCAACGTGGATTACCCCCTCGCAATATGCACTATGGATCAAGGGAGCATTTCTGGCAAAAATGCGTATTGGATTTTAGAGAGAACGATACTAGTTCTAGATGATAAGAAGGGTGGCCAGGAACCAGAAAGATATATCAATAAACATTAATGATAAAGATATGAGATGCAAATGAATTGGTTAAGGATAAAAGCACAATTATTGAAATCACGGAATTTAGTGCTAACATGAAGTGAATAAACATGATCATTCAGTATCTGGCGGTTTATTTGAGTTTTTGCCCTGTCACGCTGAGTAGGGCTTGTCGACAGGCCAAAAGCTTCGCCGTGCCTTCACGCAAAAGGCAAACCTTGATCAATTTTGATTCAAGGGTGGCAAAAAGTTCTCACGTAACACGTGATAAGCCTAAAATCAATATGTGACGCGTAGATTTTACAGAAAGGCGAGGTAAGGTAAATTTTGAAGTTTTCCCTTTTAACTTCCTGACGCGTAATATACAGTTAAAATTACACGTGGCGTGTGAATTTTTCTCAAGTTCGTGTGTGGAACGGGAATAGGACCCCATCCTTTGCAGTCCTCAGAGTAGGCCCTGTCAACAGAGAAGAAAGCTTTTCCGGGCCCTCACGCGAAACACAAACGAATGACCATGACTAATCGTTACTTAAGAGCGACATCCTATACCAAATTGCTTTTACATCATCATGGAGTTTTCTCTGTGACGCACGGGAGCTTTTGGGGCACGTAAATGTAGAATTTAGGGAGGTGACGTACGTGCCTGTGAACACTTACCGGGTAACATGAACGTAGTGCCGCTTTTACAGTAGATTGAGTAGAATGATCGGATATTTATCGATCCACCAATGTAGATTACCACTGACAAAAGATCCCGCAAAAATTTACCACCCACCGGTCAAGAGAAAAAATCTGCGCGTGAATTAAACGTTAATTTGTAACCTTCGTAGTCAGACTAGTTCGAGTTGCACTTCGAACAATGCTGTGCACTCCCCTTAGTACAAAACTAAAGCGGACCCGGATTACTTTCGACACCAATTGGACTTTACTCTAACTCGACAAAGTAAAACAATTAAAATACAGTAGTGCGTTTCCTTTTCACGATAGTGTTCTCCTGCTCGAATGGTTTCCAACAGAAATTGCTGTCATCTCGAGCAGGAAAGATTTGTTTCTCCAAGGACCAAAAATCATTGATTTGAAAAATAGACTTGCGAAATGTTCGTTCACCTCGGTAAATCACCTTCACCGCTTTTTTTTTAAAGCGTTTCACGTAACGTTCCTATGTATTCTCGTGCGCATAAAAGTTATCCTATCGAAAATGAAAAATGCTGTTATTTCAATTCTTCTCTTTATTGAAATTGTATCTTTACTCACAGTAACAGCGAAATGACTCACAATAAAATTAATTGAGCAATCTGCATGCGTCACTCAAACTACAGTTAAACCCAGTTCGACTAACTCATTTTAAGCCTGTAAACCACTTGCCACCTCTTAACTATAAACCACTATAGTCTCTCAGCTTAAATCTTATTCCTTCTTATAGTAACCCCCAAATTAAACTTTAAAGTCATGAGAATAAAGGAATTGTTCGCCAACCAAGAAGCTCTAGCTCATCATTGTTTGTAACTACCATAGGAATTGTATAGAGCAGAGTATAGACAATATGTACACTGATGTTAGAGTTTAACTGAGGGTTTGAGTAAACAAAAATCAAAGTTCAGCCAATCAGAAGGAAGGAAATTATCACAAGGAGCCAATGAGAACTCAAAACAACTGGATGCGCGGGAAAACGCGCGTCAACGAATCACCGTTGCGTTAATTTAGTTTTGAGCGCCAAAGTAATCAGAACCGCGAGTTTTCTGGACTTATCACCGTGAAAAGTTAAGTAAACCAGATTACTTTCGACGCTCATTAAAAATCCTTTGATCCTGTTATTATGAATCGGGAAAATAAAAAGGTTTTAGGGGGAACTGTGTCTAGCAGTTTACGGGGGTAATTGATGCTTAGCTATATAAGATTCAACGCTAAGATGCTGCCAGCGCTTCTTTATGTTAAAGAGTATATTAAAAAAAATACTTTAACTAAAATATACTATCAATCTGCCCGCTAAATTCATGAATTTCATAACTAGGAAAACTGGCCAAGATCTGAAGACAACTGAAAGTGGAATAAGTTGACGATTTTGCACAATTCTCGATTTTTCCCTTAACGTCCGTTACAAGAATAACCCATCTAAGAGAAAAAGATTTAGAAAATGTCCAGGGAATGTCCATTAATTAAAGAGCAAATCGACTTCGTGTAAAAAATTAGCGCGGTGAATGCAGTCTCGCTTTCAGAGCCGCGATCCTTTCAAATCAGCGGCACAGATCAGCCCTGAAAAGCCCACTGGGAAACAATTTTCTCTAACTTCTGATTGGTTGACCAATTTTTGCCAGACATGGCCCTGACTGAAAGGATCGCGACTCCGGAAACAAGATTACAATGAATGCCGTTTTATTCAATGATGGGCCTTGTACTGGCATCAAAAGAAACTGTCGTAGCAGACTGAAACAAAAATCGAATGTTCTATGTATCAGCGGTATCCCAACTGTGAGCTCGGGGTGATGTCATCTTGGTTGACCTTATTAAGCTAGCTGTTGGTTATATGAGCTAAACACTGCCAATGCTATTATATAAATATAAAATTGTTGAATTGTTCATTTTCGCATGTACAGTTGGGAATCTTTGGCCCAATCTTTAGCCAGCCACCGTAACAGCTTTTGAGGTCGACTGCTTCCCACAAAGTCACATCCCCAAAAAGGCCTTGGCCCTTACACTTTCCGTGCTTGTTCATGGCGTCGTGTTGACACTCAACACAGATCGGCTTTAGTGGATCAAGCTTGTCTGCCCAGGTGTTTTTACAGTGCGGGTGCTTGTAGTAAACCTTGTAATTTATACAATAGCTTGGCCTGCACGATGAACAAACAATAGCTTTGTTAGATTTTCAAAACAATATAACATGGTATGAAGATAAGCAGTACAGCAACGTATTAACAGTAACCGTTACATTTTGTCTTTCAGTAACATTGTAATATTGTTGATAGTGTAATGGTTTCAAGTGAGGCCTTTAGCTACTGTATAAAAAATAAGCTTCCAAGCTTTCGCCGATCCACGGCGTCATCAGGGATAGAAAATATTTTTGGTATATACTATACTGCTGTCTCTAAATTTCGGTTGGTACTCAGGTGTGATGTAGTAGTAGACAAATCAAATGAACAAGAAAGGCTAAGAAATATGACATAGAGGGGAGTGTAGGTGTATGTGAGGTGCCCTAGAGAATGAGGTAAGGTCTAGCTTTCTACCAATATATCACACCTCATTAATGCCCCAACATAGACCAAATAGAAATATGGCTGAAGTTTAGCCTGCAGAACAGGTGTAAATGTTATTATTTTTATTGATCTATTTTGTTTTGTTTTGTTTTTTGTTTGTTTGTTTGTTTGTTTAAAGGAGAGCGTAGGCAAGCGCGAGGCGAGGGCGAATTTCGAGTCACGTGGAAGGGTATGAGCACAAAAGAGCTTTTTTTGCGCTCGTCCGGCGCGAGTGATTCGCACTTTTTCGCGCTTGCCTCTTAGTTGCCTCCGTCCGCTCAAAAACTGCAAAAAAAAGATATTACACCTGTTCTGTAGGCTACGAAAGCTAGGCCGGAATGGAAAATATTTTCTATCCCAGATGATTCCATGGAAACATTATGCAGTTACGTGACAGCTTGAAACCACTACCATTAACAGCCGGTAATAGCAGGCATTGCAATCACAGTTTCTTCAAATTGTGTCTTATTAGAACCAGTTTTATTTTAAATTGAATCTAAGAGTTGTAAAAAGGAAAACCAATTACCAAATTGCAAGCTATGACGGGCAGAGCAACAAGATCGAGGCACTGGCAAAAACACTTTGCAGGTAGAACGAACAGAACTCTTACTACCTCTTTGGTGCCTTCGTCGTCTTCACTTCTTCCTTGGGCGCTGGTAGGATTTTGTCCCACACTGAAGGAGCGCGATCTTTCTTGAACTTATGCGGTAAAATTCTTGCAAAACCTAAAAATGAAAATAATCATTGAGTATCACGTACAATTGTCCTGTTTTTCTCCCGTTCTTCCTTACATTCTCATTGCCTGCAAACTCCGGTTCTGTTTGTGAATTGGACTTTAGAGCATTCTTCGCGATTTTTGTGTTGAGTCTAAAACTATGGCTTACAGTTAGCAGATAAAGATGTTCCACAATCTAACTGTGCCTTGTCTATTTTGAGCTAATCTTTATGTCTTCCAAGCGCAAGAAAGCACTTGAAAAAAAAAAAAAAAAGAGATAAGAAAAATTCCAGAAGCTTCCTTAATCAATAGCTTACCTAATTCTCTGCCTCCACAAAGTTGTCTAAAACATCCACTATTTTCTATGAGCGGGGGACATTCTTTTCCACCGTTAATTGGTCGGAATGCCACAGTCCGGGTCCTTTGTCTGACGCCTAAGCCGCACCGCGGATTACAGGGACCCCAATCAGACCATGTAGAAACTACGCAATCTCGTTTCACTGTTAAGAAAATTGAAGGGAACTACTGACGACGGTTGATCAAAATACAGGTTTTTACTATCAATTTTCCCTTTCCAGTGCCTTTTTTCTGTTACTTGCTACCTCCCCTTCGAAGCACGAAGTCTATCGTATTTCATAGCGCCCCCTGATTGTGTTTAAAAACAAACTAGAATTAATTTAAGAACGAGGTTATAGTAACAATCACGATAACGGTAACGGATGACAGTGACGCTAAAGATAACGAATATCACCATAACCATGACAAGGATCAAATAACTTTGCTCGCTCGTCTTAACGCATCACGAGATCGACTATACCCCAGCTAAAACTGAGGAATATCCCAGGATATGAACCAAGTGATATTCTCCAATTTCAAACCTTGGAGTGGATCAAGCACTCTCATGGGAAGCCCATATCTCCAAGGTCGCCAGTAAAATTCGGCTAAAGTAATTGCTGCCCTTAGGAGGCTAAGACCGATATGTCCCCAAGGTACCCTAGTCACAATTTATAAGTCACTGGTTCTTCCACACTTCAACTATTGCAGCGCTGTGTGGGGATGTATAGGAAATGGCCTCAGTCAAAAATTGGAGAAACTACAAAACAGGGCGGCACGTATAATAACAGGGTCTGGTTGGGATGTCAGATCTACCCAGATTCTTCGTGCCCTCAAATAGGAAAGCCTCACTGACAGACGTGCAAAACAATTGAAATCTTTAATGTTTAAAACTGCTGCTAATAACCTTGTACCCGAATACCTGTCTGACAAATTCACCAGCGTAAATACCATCCACAGGCATAATTTACGGGGCGCCCAACATAACTTGTTTATTCCGCGGCCGAATACTGAGGCCCTCAAAATGAGTTTTCGTTATAGGGCTGCAGCAGCATGGAACAGTCTGTCAGTTGAAGCTAAGCAGGCCACTATCTTAAATAGCTTTTATTCTTCTATTGTATAATATTAATAACTTAATTTAAGATTTCTTCTTAATAGATTGTAGTTTTTAAGTCATAGTTGTAAAATATTAGGTACTACATGTTTAGGGTTAATAAGCACGGCTCTTTTGAAGACCACTTTTCTTTTAGTGATAAGGATTCCGTGATTAAATAAAGTGATTGGACCTTACGTCTACAACGATAAAGGAGTTCATATTAAGATTAATTCAAGCGACTTTCTTTATCACGAGCCGCAAGAAACAACAAGTTCCAGTCGAAGAGCACAAATCACGGTTCCATTGAACTTAAAATACCCATAAAACCATACTCAGACTTCTCTCATTCCAATAAATCCGTCATTAAGATACACAAGATAATGGCCAAATCCATTCCTAAAATAAATCATTACAAGGCCAAAAGCAGAATTGATCCGGACCAGAACCGGAAATAAACTAGGAATGCAAAGATTTATTGGTAGACCCTAGGATTAGGACTGTGGAGAGAAAAATGGTCAATTTTAGCCCTTTAACTCCTGCAAGTGATCAAGACAGAATTTCTCCTTGCAGCATCAATGCAATATCAAGCAGACAAGTGATGAGAATAAAGAAAAATATCAAAAAAAAAAGGAATACAATCTATTAACTGATCCAACTCTAAATTCTTGGAACTAATATCAGGAGAATTATATAGCAGACAGTTTGGAGAATTGTTAAAGAGATCTTGGGGCGGTACAATAGTGCTGAGGAATTAATCATTCCCGCACTCGAGAAGAGTCTTAAGTAGCTCAGGGGTATTTAAAAAGAAGAAGCTTATTAAGGCACTTGGCATTAATTACGGACATATTTACTCCTAACAGATTTAATTAAGACTGTCGGGAATTTTCCTATGATAGCATGCAATAGCGATTTTTTTTTTTTTTTTTTTTTTGTGGTTGGAGAAGCCCGCAAACAACTATGCAGATATTTTGAGTTGCGGTTGATGAAAGCAGAGCAGGAATTCATGTCAGTCATTGAAGGATTATTTACACTTGCCACGCTCAAATCACTCCGGAATGAAACATAATTCCGATCATTTCGTGAAAGAAGATTTGCGGTGTTTTGAGCGTTGCAGATGGGAAAAGACAATGAACAGCGAAATCATAAACACCTTCAAAGAAATGACAGGTTATCGAGAATTTCTATAACTTCCTATGTTAACATGCCTTGGGTCTTCATCGATACCACACATCTGCTAAGGTTAAGGTAATTACCAGATTAGATTTTAAGTCCACTTTTACAAATTAATCCGAAGCATGTCGCCACCTTAAATAGAATTAACCCGCGTATTTCTGGGGGAAGGGGTGGGGTGTCGGACAGATTTGAAGGGAGGGGTACGGAAGTTTTACTTTGCCGATGTATCTTGTGGCATTACGCAAAGAATCATCAAAGATATCTCATGCACTGCGAGGTTCGAAGTACTCGTCAGTAGAAATAAAATATTTAGTTGACATGAACAAAAAGCCCTTAGAGCTAAATGTTTTCAGTTTTGCTGTGTGTCCAGTTTTGGATCAGCAGCTCGTCATTGGGAAAGTTCCCTCCGTGTACTTATCAGGCGTGAGTTGCGCGAGGAAACGCAGAAAAAGAAGACGTTTTCTTAGGGAGTTCACTTGTCATAGTTTTTCCATTCTACTGAATTTCTTGATTTAAAGACAATTTCATCTGGTAAAGGGAGGAATTTCTTTTCCTGATATAAATCTTTGTGAAAAACTGCTCGGTTAGTATTAAGTTGAATGAAAATCGCGCGACTTCATATCTCGACAGTTTAAATATGGACTTTGCATTTTTCGTTAGCTTTTCTGCAAAAGAATGACGATCAAAGAAAGAAGATCTGCCCCTGGAAGAAGTCTAAGATAGGAAGTAATTCGCGTTGAATTCATGGCATATTCACTTCGCGAGAGTTAATTTAAGGCTAAGAAGATTGAATGTTCCTCTTGTGGCTTGGACAAATTGAAGCAGGAAATGGTTGGGATAATCATACAATTGAGGAAAACATGCAAACAGAAGTTAAGTCACAGACGCGGGGTGATAGCATGAGAAAGCTGGCAAGACTGACAATTTGAGACGGAGGGGAGGGTGGGGGGCGGGGGTTAAGTCAGATTGGGGAGGGGGGCAGGGGTAAATTTAGGGCCGGACATTTACTATTTATAGAGCCATTAGTGTCTTGATTTCGAAAAATAGGACAATTTTCAAGCAGGAAACCATATTTAGTAGACAACATTGATGGAGAAGGCATACTCCTTAGTTCGGACTTTATGATATCCTTTCCAGGCACGAAACTGTGACGTATCTTGGAGACCAAAATCAGCTGGGAAGGTAAACATCTCCAAGAATTAAATCCGCAATTTGATATTTACCCATAAAGATTGTATGCCGAACGAAATCTAAAGATGAAAGGGCAAGATTGCTAGAAAAGTCGACGACTGTATCTAATTATTTAAGCCAGTTTATGGGCTTTTCTACAATAAGTATAAAGTAATCCGGTCTAATACCACTTAGTTAGGGGTATAAAAATTATGGCGCATGTAAACTACTAAGATTGATAGTTAAAGACTAAATTGGGTGGAAGACATCACAAACTCAAAAGGAGACAAGAAAAGGGATGCGACAATAATCGTATTGTTGGTCTGGCTCAATAAACCGACGCATGCAAAAATATTTCAGTGTCAATCAGTAGCGCGTTAACTATGTTCATGTAGCGAGTGAAACTATTCTAAAAAGCTCGTTATGTACTCCTCAACTGTCTTTTCTCAGAGTGTTTGTCCATTCAATGATAACAGGATTAATTTTCATAAACCGAAGACCGAAAGAACCCCCTCGATATATCTTGAGGAGCACGGCTTTAAGTCTAATAGGTTTTTGCAGCTAAATACAAGTTGATAAAGAAAGATTAATGAAAGAACAATGGAGAGGTAAGAGTTTCTAATTCTAGAAAATGTTGAGAGTTCCTCCGCAGAAAAAAAATTCCTGGCCTTTTTAGATCTATCTACTGCCAATAAATTTGAAGAATACTTTGAGGTTTGACCGCGACAAGGTCAGGCCCGTGAATGAGCTTACAATATCAATCGTCTAGTTTTGGAAATATTCTTGGTGTACAAGCTGATACAACAAATTCAACAAGTTTCCGTTTGTGTTTTTTTTTTTTCCATTTTTTTACAGTCTAATTCCAGTAATGTTTCTTTGTTGTTGTTCGAGTGTTTGCCCGGTAATAGGGTCATTTGCCAGACTAATTGTAAATATCGTTAGAGGTACATGTTTTGACTGCGACTGGACACTAACCCATGTATGGAGAGATATACATTACGATTGCTCAGTTTATGATATCAAATTAATCTCGATGTTGCAAGTTAACAAGATATTCGTCCGCCGGGAACTGTAATTGGCCCACCGTCCAACCTAAAAATTTTGCGAGAGCTTCTTTCTACTCATTGCCGATTTTTACGTTTTGCGGGAACACATTTTTGCCGTTCGAGATAAATGAAATATCTCCTGAGAAGAATTTTGGGATTTTCTGTTCAAGAAGCAAAACAAAAAAAGAAGAGATTTAAGTCTAGTTGTTCTAACTTTTCGACTTAAACCAAAAGAAGTGACGCGTTTGATGATTTGAAGTTGGTCGCTTCGAGTGTTCAGAACTGATGTGGAGAATAAGAATTTGCCCGTGGCTAGTAAGAGTTCTTCATTTAACTGCATGAAGAGAAGAATTCAATTTGCGGCGTTTGATTCCACAGGACTATTTTTCAGAAGTAACTTATCTAAACAGATCGGCGAGGGAACTAGTTTTAACGGATTGAGGAATATCCTTCAAAATTAAGTCCACCCGGTATTCACGACAAAATCGAGTTGCCCTTGAAGAAAGTTGAAAGTTACATCGTAGATACGAAGACTCAGAGTATTTGCTGATATTTATAACCCCATTCTTTCACGTTATTGTTCAGGGGTGCTGATAACACGCGAGTGTAGTGATTTTGAACATGCAGCCGTGTTCATGCCTATTCGCGTGTACTCGAGAAGTCAGATATTATCACAATAGATTCCGGGTTTTACCAGAAAAACACGTTTTCCATGCATGAGGTAGAAAGCTTCTTCTCTGCATCACTGATTAAACAAACCCTCAGGGCTTAATTTGATTCAAGGCTCATTATATAAATAAAATACTTAGAACTTATTTGATTTGTCTATGTAACTGTTCTCCTTCTTTTTATCTCCCTAAACATTGTCCATAAGTGCTCAGATTTTATCGATCATGTGACAATAGTGACTCGCGGCCAAGTTTGACTACACATAATGCACCCACTCAAATTAAGAAAACCATTATAAAAGAGAAGAAGATAAACAAAATGCATTGGCGCGTTTTGAGTTTAAAAATGATACTTTGGATTTATCACAAGGCTTTGGTGAGTGGAAACTCAACCATAGCTAGACTAAATTGTAACAAGACCCTACTTAATTCTACTTACATTACTTTAAGATGACCTTCATCCTCATAACAAAGCGAGAATTCTAGCAACTCACCATTTCCCCAGCCACATGGTCTCTTTACACTTTCAAAATCAGGACAACAGTCCCTGGCCGATTCACAGAATTCGTCGCAGTAGCAAATAGTGTTATGAACATAGTCCTCCATGCCACAACTGCTGTTTCTACCGCCGCAGCAGTGAAGAGGACCGCCATGATCTCTTTGATCACAGCAATGAACGGGACCTCCGCTTTCTTCCTGAACGCAAGCTCCGTCGGCTAAAGAACATAACGAAAAACTAAGGACCAAAATGAGCATCAAACCCTGACGTTTCGTGCAATCCATTGCTCAAAACGTGTTGTTACTCTCGCTCGAGCCGGACGTCTGGAAAAAATCTCAATAGCCGTCTTATTTACCACGAAATGCGTAAAATCAGGGGATGACCCGAGGTGTTACGCCGGAAGTTTCAAATGTTTGCCCCTTTTTCCTTGGCAGCGTGTCAAAGTGCTAGGATAAAAAATATTTCACGGTGACAGAAGGCTTTTTTGGGCACACAAAAAGACTTGTGTACACGCCGTGGGTTTGACAGCACGCTAAAAGTGGCTGACAGATCGCAAAGACACAAAGCTTTATGTTAAGCACGTCACTCTGTTTTTTCAACAAACTACGGGGTGCTTAAAATTAAGCGGGAAATGGAGGAATCTTGGCAATGTCCGCGCTCTATGAAGCCTCTTTGTACAGCTTGTCGTAAAGCGGTTTCAAAAGGCCGGCATTTTGAGTACTTAGTCGCTAAGTTAAGATCTACCCAGAATAGCGTGTTACAAATCGGCTTCTCGAACAAACCGCAAGGCTGGGGGAAGTGTATTTCTGTAGGGGTCCACTCTCTAGGATGTATCAAGTATTGTTTTACAACAAAATAAAGTTATTTACGACTGACGAAACGTAATCTACAAGTTTTTGTATTGAAAATTCACTTAACAATGAGACCGTGATAAAAGGGGCGATTCCTAAAGATCAATTAAGTGTTCTCGAGCACAAAATTCCACAATAGCACAAATCTAGACGAGAAATCACAGCTTTTAACCACTTTTCACAAATGACTTTACGCACATTTGCTGGTCGTGAGCATTTTAAATTGTTTAAGCTAAGTGAGTTTTCCTTTTCATCGTCGTTGCAACAAAGTTCATTGCCATTTCATCAGTTCATCATTGTCATCACGTTTGATTACTTTTTCGTCACACACCTCATAAAAGGGTCAGTTTTTTACTCCCAAGGGAGGCAAGAAACTTTTGTGGGCAGTCTGTCAGAAGGAGGGATGTGTTAATATGATTCTTTGCAGCTTTTAATGCCGAAATATATGCGATTGTCTCGAAAGTAAAACTGTAGTTGAAGTGCGAGTGAAGTGCGAGTGAAGTCTATAAAATCTACTGTTGAAAGAAGCCTGAAAAAATACAGGCCTCGATCTAATTTGTACCCGAGCCTTCCAGACACTAGTTGGGCACTACAAAGCTAAGCCAAATGACGGCAGTTAGAAAAAATTTAATGGGTTCTAAGAACCCTGCCTGAAAAGGAGCTTTGGGTTTCATTCGAGCCACATAATATTACTGTTGGACAACTTATAAAGTTTCTCGTAATATTCTTTTTTTCTCACAAAGTCTATGTTAGGACAAAACAAAAAAATCGGATGTATAGTGGAACAAAAATTTCGTTTCCAAACAATGATGGCAAACCCTGATTTTACTTATCCTCCTTATTAGACAATAACTTCAAAGTGTCTCGGCCCAAGCATTGGCTCAGAGCCTGAATTCTGATGTAGCGAGTGTCTTCTTTGATTCTGTAAGATAAGCAGAGCTAAAGTCAATTGGGGAAATTACTAAAAATAGAAAAAACAAAGGTCGTTTTGTTTTGTTTCATCCCGCGAGAAAGTTCTCAAATAGTCAATAACATAATTAACGAGATAATAGATCGCAAAGATAAATTAACAGAAAGAAAAAAGTTCAGTTGCGCATTAAAGAACAAGGTTCACTTCACAACAGAGTGAGGGGGTGTAAAGTTGCTACGTTTTTCCGGTTTTGGTCATGTGTGACATAGACTTTGGGTTTTTTTGGTGTACTCTAGATCTACAATTTTTCTGTTTGGTATCCGTTGCGGCTTTCTGTTATTCCCTTTTTATAAAACGCGGATTTTCGATCGTCTTCTAGATCTAATCAATCACCTCGGTCGACTGATCACCTTTTTCTCGGTGGTGTCGCGGTTTTTATGAAAATCCGTTTTGGTAGGTTTTCCAGTTTTGTGATGGCCACAAAACCCCTCACGCGTTTCTTGTAATGCCCAACAATGGTCAATGTACGCTGCTAGGAATATTTTCCTTTGCCACTTCAAAAAAAGGGCGGATAACTTCCGAAACCACCGAGGTGCACCTTTTCCTTAGAAGGGAGACTGTAAAGAAAGATGTTTCATTTTGTCACGAGCGTGGGTCAAAATCAAAACAAAAACGATGAAGAAAAATTTAAGAAGCATAGTGTTCACTATATCACTTCTTCCCTCTGCTCCAGGAGTTTTCAAACTACGTTTAGACATGCACACGTCCTTATACACTCAGCATTCGGAACAAAGCAACTGTATCTTTACTCGGGCTTGACGCTAAATCCGCTTCTGTCCCTTTCGTGATCGAAAACAAGTGTTCATTTCAGATAAAGAGGCGTGGAGCCAAATGCGGCGGAACTAAACAATGGCGCAGTTGGAGCAAAATTCAAAATCCCTCATGGATTTGGCTGTTTCGGAAATAACTATCCTGTTATTGTTTAAAATCAATAGAAAACCAAAACCAAAGAAATTTTTCTATGATTAAAAACACCTAACATCAGATAACTTGAACCGGGCGCAAGTGTGTGAAGGGACAATCTTAGATTTTGCCTCCTCTAGACAAAGTTATTCTTTCCCTCAACAAGACAAAAGCTAATACAGTCGAACCTGTATTTTTTTTTTCCCCTCAAGTACTTCAATTTTCACCCCTATCAAGCGGTCGCCTATATCAAGCGGTCGTAGTGTCAACCCCTGACCGAGCTCCTAAGGCCTGTTTGTGCCGTCTTCAGCCGCTTTAGAGCGAAACCACTCAAAATAAGAATTTGAGCGTTTGAGGCCTATTCTGTGGAACCTATATTTAGCGGTCTCCCCGCCATTCCCGTGGGTGTTCGTTCAAACACAGGCAGCCCAAGCTCACTACTAGAAAAGCGGACGTGACTCTTAGCGTGTTGCGCAACGTTTTATATTTATAAAGGTTTGTATGGGATGTTATCGGTTTGCCTTAAAAGAGAGGAAAAAATGTCTTGTTTTGAAATAAAATGGGCTTACCTTATTGCCTTGTTGTTTTCTTTGTTGATTCCTAGCGTCTCAGGCCATTTTGATGCGTTTTCGGCGAGTTAGCGCTATTGTTGGTGTTCAACTGCAAAAGGCAATAAGGTAAGCCCATTTTATTTCAAAACAAGACATTTTTTTCTCTCTTTATCGGCAAACCGATAACATCCCATACAAACCTTTATAAATGTAAAACGTTGCGCAACACGCTAAGAGTCGCGTCCGCTTTTCTAGAAGTGAGCTTGGGCTGCCTGTGCACTAAACCGATGCTTCTTGGCTGTTTAACAGTAAGTATGGCTACACGTGTAAGGAGAGGCGGTCTCTTTCTTGCTGGGTTTCCGGATAACTGTCAGCTGAAGATGACTCTCGGCAGCGATACTTACGCCAGAGCCCGGGGGGGGGGTGTACTCCCTTATAAGGGCTTAATGGGGACGTGCGGCCAGCCAGGGTATGTTTTTCGAGATTTTTGTCTTGAACAGGGTATCGAATTTATCATTTTTTGTCTTAATCAGGGTATCGATTTATCAATTTTTGTCTTAAACAGGATATCTTTTCTTGGAAGATAAACAGCAATATTTTTACAAGCTCTAATTTTAATCAATATTGAATTCCGTTGATTTTGGCATTGATACCAGGCACATTAAATGTCTTAAACAGGGTATCAAAAATCGGAATTCTGTCTTAAACAGGGTAGGAAAATCAGCGATATTTGTCTTAACCAGGGTCGGGGTATGAGGGGTTGCGCCGCACCTCCCCACCCAGGAATATATCGAGTACCCCCCCCAGGGCAAGGAGCAGGAGCAAAAGTAAACAAGGTATCAAAAATCGGAATTCTGTCTTAAACAGGGTAGGAAAATCAGCGATATTTGTCTTAAACAGGGTCAGGGTATGAGGGGTCGCGCCACGCCGCGCCGCACCTCCCCACCCAGGAATATATCGAGTACACCCCCCCGGGCGCCAGAGATAATTGAGGAAAGTGCGTGATTTAACTTGATCTGCGCTGGCAAGTTGATTACAAAGTAACTTGAGGGCCGAGTTTAAAGAAAAACATGTCCCCTTAACTGTCTCTTGATAGGGCTTATTGAAAATTTGCGCATACCTTTTCGTTGCTAAGTTGTCACCTGCTAGAGAAATACATTTATGTTTGCTTGCGTGCTTAATCATGTCTGCCATTTTGAATTACAGAGTAACTAAAAACCTCAACAGTGCTTCACAGTTGTCTGCACGTCAAAGAGAAGCAAAATAGGAAGACTTTTAAACTGAACAACGATTCTATGACTGGGACTGGAGATGTAATCTGAGAGTCTACGAATTCTTAATTGCTTTCAAACAATTGAACCCCGTTTAGTTTCATTTGCTATTTATTAATTTACTTATTTCCTTCACTTGATGATAACGTCCCTCAATAGCTTGCAATGAACGACGTGGCGATAATTGATGTGCAGAATATTTATTTTCCCATATTTTTCGATAAATTATGTTTCTTTCCACAAGCTTTTGCCATTAAAACATAGGTAACTGCACTATCTCCAGCCAATTTACTTTCAGGTGGAAGTATACTCCAGAACTGAAGTCACGTCATTTTTATCTCACTCGCTAAAAAAATACACTATAAAAAAAATATTCTTAACCGTGTTATGAGATTCGAAAGAGTAACTTTTTCTTTTAAAAACTAGCCTGAAATGTGCTATGAATTTTGACAATGGCACCGCCAATTTTGAGAAATAAAAAAAAAGAAAGAAATGAAATCAGTAACCTAGCCACGCATGCTCAAATAGCAGGAAGTAACCACGCACTTCACCGAAGACCCACTGAAGGCTGCTGCAGTGGTTATGGCAGGAAAATACGCCATTTGAGTGGAGAATGACCATATCTATAGTTCCTAGTTATTCAACCAGATCGCCATTGATAGAAAAATAAGGAGTGAGTTACGTCCCCAGTGAGCAGACTGTTTGTTAAGCAAAATTAAGATTCAAAATGCCGGCGTCCGTACACGATTTTTTCTTCGCATACAAGTGAATTTTCCACAGGTTTCGTTTCAACATGGAATCTGAATACGCAGTTAGTTTCAAAATTTCAAATACCTTCTAATGATAAGGTTAAAAGCTACATGATTTCCGGAGCATACTTCTTCTACTAACGTGGCTATCAGGAAGAGCAATTTTCAATATTGAGTGTCAATCCAAAATTGGTTTGGTTTCACTTCGCTCTATGATTGGTCGGTCTAAAATACTCGCGCCAGCCTCGCAACCAATCAGATTCAATTAAAATAATTGCGACTTTGGTCAGCCGCGTTTTGCCGCGCTTCAACCAGTTTGCTTGCTTTCACTTGAGGTCCTCGTTGGCTGGTGATAATGTAAACCTTTCTACTAGTTAGTAACTGTAATAATTTTAATTTTGGTTTTTCGACACTCAATTAAAAACTGCCCTTAATTTCTTGTGGATTGACCCAATGTAAAACCTCGCCCTAAAGCTCTCAACTCAGACGTCCCTTGGACACGTTTCCAAGTGTTTCAGTCATCTTTGAACTCGACGATATATTTTCTCAGTTTTTCCTTCCTCTTTGGCGACAAATCGTGCAGTGGTGAAGAGAAAATCGCTCAGCCTTTGAAAGAAAAAAAGTAAATAAAACAGCTGTCAAAAAGGACCGAGTCCACAGAAAATTTATATTAAAAAATGGGCGTGAGAATCCCGCAAACACAAAAAAGCGGTACGTTCCAGTCCGATATGTCACAGCATTGGGGATGAAAAGAAAAAAAACTTAATCACTCATTAGGGGGACAAGATGATTTGGTTTGATCAACTGAGTTTGCGATGTAAATTGGCCACCGTAAAGAGTTAAAAAGCTGACGTTTCCGGCGTTAGCCTTACTTTGGAGCGAACGACCAAAGATTGATACTGGCCAATGTATATTAATTCAGCTGATTAAACCAAATTATCTTGTTATACCCTCCCCCTTACATAAAGGAAGCAAACTGGGCTCTAACTATTAAAAACTTACATTATTTTTTTTTAACCTCCTGACAAAGAAAAATCTGAGAAATGAATCCAATCTTAAGATTACCTGTTTAAGAAAGTTCCAACATGTGGATCTACGCTTCCACTCTGGACCAAAGGAACAACTCTAAACAAGAAAACCACAAGCAACGAACAAGTTAAACTTTACAAGGAGTGATCCTTTTGTGCATCAGCAACGCAGCCACATTACATTGTTGTGCAGTTGTTCACAAATGTAGAAGTCAATAATACAAGTTGAATTACACCTTTCAAAAGGTGTAATTCACCTTGTATTATTTTGTATTCTGTATACAAAGTATCTTTTGTATACAGAATCTAATAAATTGTAGCCAGTGTAGCTGGGGGTATTGTAAAGGCTTTACAGCACTGAATGGTGGATCTGCAAAAACTAGCAACAAAGCTGTAAGAGGTTTGGGATGGAAGAACCCCTGTTGCTCATTTTTGTGGCACCACTGTTTTTGTTTTCAACAACCCCCAATGAAAAAACCCACCCACTATACAAGCTACTGAAGTGAATAGAGGCATGAGAGGACAATGAGTCTACAAATTGTACAAAAATAACAACCCACCTTCTCTCAGCTCGACGACAAACTGATCGTGCTACATGTAACATTGCACTGCTTTTCCCCCCTGACTGAAAATACAAAACAAAACAAAACAACACAAAAAAAAATCTACATTGATCACTACTCTTTGACACTCAAGATTCACTTAATAGGCCTTCCATTCTCAGGAACAGAAGACTTAATCAATAAACTGACTTGGCAGCTGTTATCATTTACTTGATATGAACAGTTATTTACTGTTTGCTGAGTTTCTTCTGCCTTTCATCGGGTTTCCCTGACAACATGTCAGCACTTATTTGTAATCCTGGGTGAAGAGAGGCACTCTGAGAGTAAAGTTTTTACATGAGAACACAACACATTGAGCCAACCAGACCTCTTATTCCAGGGTCTAGTGCACATCACTCAAAACTTCTCCCACCTGCAGCCAATAAGCATGTTCAAATTTTCCATGGACACCATTAAAACGTATTCACAATGTGTTGCTTAAAATTAAACTTAGTTGATTCTAGCCACCCATTTAAAACCTTTGTTGCAGACTCACTCGGCTTACACAACATTTTGACCCCTGTGATAACAAACATTGTTGTTGATAAGAGTACAGACCACACTAAACCACCGTTGTTTTGTTAAATAAGCAGATTAACACTTACTGGTAAAATAAAATTTCTGAGTGAAGGAAGTTGCATATGATAGGAGTCTATCCATTCTTCCAAAGTTTTCACATTCTCTTGGTTAAATTCAGTTTTTTCTGGAAAACAAAACAAAAATATATATTTTTCTATTTTCAAATTGATATACGCCTTGCAGAATGTTGCAAATGGAGCCAAAATGAACCTCCTTTTCAACAGCAACATAATGTGTAAGCACATATTTTCCTAATGTCCCTAAATTTTAAGGCAATTTCACCACTGACCAACAAGTCGGAGATATATTTGAAATATCAATGAAAATAATAGACATACAAAATCTCAAAAGAATGAGATAAAATCCAAAAGGGGAAGTAGTAACCTCACCATGTGAAAACAAAATAAAACAGATTGTAGATGGGTAAACTTGATAAATTTGGCTTACCATTGTTCATGTTTGTCTGTTTTGTACAACTGTGTGATTAACAATTCTAAAAAGTTATGGCATCATGACCTAATGAGCCAAATAAGTTAAAATTCAGCTCTCCGATCCAGTCAATAGGTATGTTTATTCTAGGAGGTTTATGTGACAGTCATTTTGCAGAAAGGTGGTTGCTTCTCCATCAATTTATACTTTACCTGTTAAAAAAAAAAATGAAACCTAGCCAACACAGCTGTCCATTTCATAGTCCCTGTGATAACATAGAAGCAACAGGCTGATTTAACCAACCTTCTTTTTCATAAGATTAACATGTAGTGTTGTTCCCCTTACCTATTTTCCTTTCAGATGAAGACTGCCGTGGTGTTGCAATATTTGAACCAATGTCCTGCAGAATACACTGAATCTGTAGAGGTTTGAAAATTGGTACAGTTGTTCCAAATTGAAAGTTAGGGGTTGTTACACACAAGAGTGCTGCTTGGGACATTTTCTCTAAAAGGCTTTAATTTTGAAGTACCAATTGCACGAGGAAGATCACCCACACCCAAAATGAAATGTGTTCATCCTGTTACTTGCTAGATCTCATTAGTGATTCTCCTTACTGTCTGTCATATGATTCTCATATTGTTAATTTGGAGAATTTGGTATTGGATCGACGAATAATCCTGATTTATTTTTGATTTTATATTGATATTGTAAAGAGAAATTTGGTCTTGATCACTCATGGAAGTGAAAGTGTTTTAAAATCAGAATAAAATATTGGTAAATCCCAAAGATATATTGATTGTTAGCAAAGCAATGGAAGTCTTTACCTGTTCAAGTTTCTTCACAACATCTTTATGCCCTGCCTCTTCACAGAATTCACTCGCTAGTCTGTGACCAAACAAATCATTAAAAAATGCTATTAACCCTGTGGTTAGTGTAACCCTGTGTAGTGACTGACGTTTCAACAACCTGTGCGGAAGTCATCATCAGAGTCAAGATCCACTTGACTCTGATGATGACTTCCGCACAGGTTGTTGAAACGTCAGTCACTACCACCGACAACAGTCCTTCTCAGGACTACACTCACCCGGACGATCAGACTACACCTTCACATGTTACCCCCGGGTTCAAGCCATTTACTGCACTATTAACCCTCTGAGTCCTAGGAGTGACTGGCATCTAATTTCTCCTAACAATACCACCACTGAATCACACATTAACTTATGAGAATAAGAGAAATGATCACCAAATCAAGAAGTATTTGATTGTTAAACAAATTCTCCTTGTCAACTCCTAAAGAAATGTATAGAGAACAGCATGGAGAATATGCATACTGATGTTAGGGTTAACATCAACCTTGAACTGAAATTCTGTTATTCATAGTGCTCTTTTCTAGCTGTTATAATTTCCTTCATGAGTTTCAACAAGGGATGGTCACTGGAAGTCTGCATTAGCTTATAAGGCTTTACAACGCCTATAACTGATGTCTGTTAACCCTTTACACCCAATATCAGTATGGAATCTCCACATAGTTCCTAAGATATTTCCTAAGGCACTGACAAGGAGAATTCATTTAGCAACCAAGAACGTCTTTATAATTAATAGTTACTGTAGTAATATCAATTTTATTACTTATAGTGTGCAAATTAACACTAAAATATGATCAATGTACGTTAACCCTTGGTAATAATTTTTCCTTTAATCTCATGACCTTAATGTGTGATTCTGAAGTGATATAGTGAGGAAAAATTAAATGCAGTCCAATCTGAATTTTTTAAAATTAAACATAACAAAAAGCAGAAATGTTGGAGGAATCCCCTCAATGAAATTATACCTATCCTTTTATGCACACCCAATAATGCTTCAAACAATATTTTGTGTAAAATGCAATCTGTAAACATTAAACAACAGGACCAGGTTGTTCCAAAAGGGTTCATGTGAATCTAGGATTAAAAGTTACCTTTGGCTTTAATTTCTCATGTAGAGGAGTGTGTATAAGAACTAAGGCTTTGTTGGGTTTTATCTCAATATGACTTCAAACTAACGTGAAAAAGTACAAAAAGAAAAATCACTCAACAGAGCTGTGAAACTAATTAAAAAATTTATACAAATCCCAGGTTAGGTTAACCGTGTTTAGAACAGCCTGGCCCAGTGTTCAAATATATTACCCAATGAAAGAATTTAATTCATCATTTTCTCCTAATGCCTCAAACAGTTGGTCAGTTTTTGCACGACGTTCTCCACCATATGTACTTGTATATCCTAATAAAATCAACATGCCTATTAAAAAAAATACTTAAAGGATAAGTCTCTAGGATGATGCGCTAGCCCAACACAAAATGTCTTAAGTATTTTGTCAGGTTTCACTAAAAATTTACAGACCTATGTGAATTAATTTTGGGATAAGGAAGCCCAAGTTTGCACTAATCATGGTTTATAGTAATGGTATTGAGGCCAATATAAGTCCTTTTTACAGTAATGGGCTTGGTGGCCAAGCCTTTGAACAGGAGTGAGGCTAAGGGTGACCTTGTTATGATAGAGATGTTGCTGCTTTTCAAATGCAAATTTCTTTGTTATCATGCTATCTAGATACAGGTCTCTATCACAACAGGGTCACCCTTAGCCTCACTCCTGTTCAAAGGCTTGGCCACCAAGCCCACAACTGTAAAAAGGACTATTCCTGTTGAGGGTTTTAAAAGCATCCTTTCTTGTAAAATTTTGAAAATTTAGAAACCTTGTGACACATTTTTATGGGCTTGACATCAGTATGCATATTCTCAATAGTGTTCTCCGTATGTTTCCTTTTGTACTGACAAGAAGAATTTGGTTAACAACCAAGAGTTTCTTTTGATGGTGACCATTTCCATTATTCTCAAGACCTCGAAGTTTGACTCAGCAGCAATATGGTTAGGAGAAATTAAATGCTAGTCACTCTTAAGTACCTACAGGTTAAGTGTGTCCCCACCCCCACCTCAATGGTCCTGGGTGACAAATGAACCTGTAAGAGTGAATTACCAAGAAAAGGTAGAGGACAAACCAGGGTTCAAATCCAGGACCTCTCCATCTACACTCCAGTGTGTTTATTACTGGGTTGCAGCTAACCTGTAATCAGGTGTTATTATTCCAATAAAAAGAATGCCTGATCACAGGTGAGGTCTAACCATCTTCCACGACGTAGCCAGTTTTTCTAAGAACAGATTATAAACATGGCCAAACAGGGTTTATGATGCCCACATCATACTTGGTGAGCAAATAAATGACAGCATGGTGGACTCAGTAAATAAATGACAGCATGGTGGACTCAGTACATTGTCCCCGGCCTTGCATTTCACCTCTGATTAAAAGTATGCTGTGACATGCTCTGGTGCAAGATGCTCTACCTATGAGTTCCGATTTTTCTTTGGGAAAATTACGGCAATTATTTTGGTGTATCTTCAATTACCTGTATCTCCAGTCCTGGTGTATATCTTTGGTCCTACAGAGCTGCCATAAAAACGAATAGGTTTTAGCTCGCAATAATGATATGATCCATACAAAATTATATCATTCAGATCAGTTTTATTCCTTTTCTCAGTACAGGCCAAAGGCCCACAGCATTTCATATGATGCACAGTCATAGTACTCTTTAAGTGTGAGAGTAAAATATTTTTGCCAAAGAATACAACATAATGACCCGCTAGGGCTTGAACTTTGACCCTATAATCCACGTCGTCAATCTCCTAACGCGATATCTTGGACCACCTTGGGTTTTTTCAGCTTCAGAGTCGCACGGTGAAGTAGAAGGTCGCCCTGAGATCATACAATCATTGAAGGAATGAATTAATTTCACCATACTACCTCGATGAGTTCCATCTTGCCATAAAAGTTGTAGGTAAAATACTGTGTATTTTTCTCAGCTGAGAAGTAAACGATGAGGTGTATAGAAGACGCTTACAAGTGGGTAGGACCGCCATCTTTGATTCACATAGTACGTCATATAAGCACCATCATCATTTGGAATCTAGTACCCAGATCACTTCAGCGTGCAGTACAAAAATTCAATGGGGCGTAGTTGCAACAGGTTCCAAGAGAATTACCAACTGCACTTTAAGATGGCGTAGCCAGCCGACATAATTTTCCCACCCACTTGACTCTTATAATGTGACCCTTGCAAATGTTGAAACGAAAATTGAACTTTCTTAATTTAAGGAACAAGCCTCCAAAAAGTTGAAAGCTGGCAGTACCCCTGCTTTGGCATTTCAAAGAATAAAGAAAAGGATAAAAAAACCATTTTTTTGGGGGGGGGGGGGTGGGGGAGAGGGAGGGTATCACTTAACTTGCTAGTTCCAATCTTACCCCCCCTCCTCTGCCTTCTCATCCTTGTGGCATGATGGGCTGCACTAGAATTTCCTAAAATAAATAAATAAATAAATATGTAAATTGAAGCTCCCCCAAAGGGGCTTTTCAACCACAATGTAAACTAACTTAGTGCTTAAAAATCCCCACTAGCAGGAGGCAGACCAGTGAGCTATTTACAGAGTGCAGCCGAGGAGTTGAACCAGGGGCAACTGAGAACAAATCCAGTGAGTGGCAGGGTGAAAGACTTGAACCCGGGACACCGGATTACAAGTTCAGCACCCTAACCACTCGGCCACGCTGCCTCCTTGTGGACTATTGCAGTTTTCATACACTCTGAATGGATAAATAGGTAATTTCTTCTTACAATATCAATATATTTTCTGGTAGAGAAGTGATAAAAAGCAGGAAGATATCAACTTAGGATATTGTTTGATTGAGTATCAACCTTAAGAGTGAAAAGGCAAAACAGAGCGTCTGGAGAAAACTAATACTCCATCCTCACCAGCAAAACATGTTTTGATAAACAGGATTTAACCAAATGAAAATCAGAATCAGAGAACAGAAAAACTAAATTTTCTGTAAGATTCAAGTTATCACTAACTCGTATTTATGATGTGCCACATTCGAAGGCAATAAACATCAGTTTGAGCAGCTTCTATAAGAAAGAAATGTTGGACTGTCCAAAAGAATTAACAGCTTTCACCCTTTGAACCCTAAAGTGACTAGCTTCAAATTTTCTCCTTACAATATAACCCCCGAGTCTCGTATCAAGGTCATGAGAATAAAGGAAATGATCATTAACAAAAGAAGTTCTTGATTAATAGACAAATTCTCCTTGTCAGCAACTTAAAAATGTATAGAGAATAGTATGGAGAAAATGCATACTGATGTTAGAGAGTAAAGGGCTAAAACATGTTTGAGCTTTGATGAGCCGGAATGGAGTACAGCATGTTATATAGTAGGTTAAATAAAACTTCATCTCACAATAGTGTAAGGTTTGGAGAAGATAACTTTGCCATTCTTTGAGAATTCACCAATGAGAACTCAACTGTGCACAATAATTCATTTTTTAATAAAAATCAATTACATTTTTCTTGTAAAATATTATTTAATTATAAATATGCTTTAACTTTAAGGTGTTTAAAATAGGCGAATATATTTTAATTACAGCAATCAATGATCTAAAATGTCTGGCTCCAAATGTCACTCTTTTCACTATCACATAACTCTTTGCTACAGAATCTGATGTTACACTATGTAATTATCACCTTTGCACTCGCACAGCACGCACAACTATGCAATCCACATAAGCACGAGCACCGCATTCTGTATAAATTATAGTGATCTTGTAATGAATAAAGAGGTTGTAAGTTTAAACATGGATCTGAGCAAACAACACTGACATATCTAATGATTGGTTTTAATATAAAGACCAGTATTTGGTAATGTAGAGGATATTACATGGCCGCGCGGGGATACAAATTTTATCTTCTCGTGCTGAAAGTATCTCTCACTTGTTCGCTGCGCTCACTCGTGAGAGAAACTTGTATCCCCAAGCGGCCATGTAATGTTCTGTTTATTATATAGATACTGATGAAATTTCCACATAAAAGACAACTTTTTTTATTCATTTTTGAAACAGCAGTTGGGTAATTATGTTGGTAACCATGGCCACACCAATATCCTCACATGTGAAAGATAAAAATAGTATCTTCACTGCACGCGGTGAAAATATGATTTTTTAGTAAAAGGAGAAATCCTGGTATTTCATCAGTATCTCTATACTAAAAAGTGATATAAGTCTTATGAGTGTAAGATATCCAGTGGCAGTGTTACAAACTTTCATCTTTATTCTTTTGTCACTGCTTTGCAAATCTGATAAACCCTTGTATGCCTGTTAGTGATTTAGTATACTTTATATCATAAGCTGATGGAATTAAAAATGTATTTTGAGTGGTTCTTACTTAATAATATGATCCACTGGAGGACAGATGCAAAGGCAATGTTGCTCCATTATCGTGTAAGACAAATAGCTTTCATGTTGCCATGGGTCTGTACAGTAACAGGTCAAAAAAGATGTCAAATTTTGGTAAGGACATCAATAATGCACCCAGCTGTGCATTTTATCAGATTTTGACTTCATCTGTGACTTACCATTGAGCAGACAGAAACATGGAATCTGTTTGTTAATTTTTTTCTATACTTAGAATAATGTTATACTGAGTCATTACAGAACTTTATAAATGCTTTCACATCAAACTCAAAACAAGTGGGAGCAATTTAGCAACAACTGTCTACTACATTTTCTTTCACATTTTTCATTCAACCTAAAGTAAGACAGATGACCTAAATTTATGAATAATCAATAAATAATCTTAACCAAAGAGGATTGTAGAGCAAATGTGCAGCAGAGGAATAAAAATGACCCATGAGAAGGCTCTCATTATTAGTGCTTCAGCATGAGTGTTGCTTCATCTAATGGGAAATGGGGAAAAATGGGAAATGGGGAAAAATGGAAAAATAATGGGAAATTTGGCAATAGACATTCCACTGGGTGGCTCTCCTTGTCCACTATTTCCTGGTTGAATTGGAATTAGGAATGTTGGTTTTTGCAGAGGGAGGAAAACTGGAGGACCCAGAGAAAAACCCTTGGAGCAAGGGCGAGAACCAACAACCACCTCAGCCCACATATGACGCACGCAGGTCAGGGAATTGAACCCTGGCCACAGTGGCAGGAGGCAAGCACTCTCACCACTGCACCATCCCTGCTCCCCTTCATCTACAGAAATAAAAGGCCTTAAGCAATGCAAACCAGTGAGAGGCCCTGGCAAAACTCACCAAATTGTCTCAATTCTTTCTGTTAGGGGACAAACCAGCATCTTGCTGCACTAATATTGAGAGCCTGGTCACAGATTATGAAAATGAAGGCTCAAGAAAAACAAAATTGCTGCAAAATCATTTACAGAACTAAACAATAACAACGATGAAAAAATACCAATTCAATTTTTGAGTAAGAACAATAAAGATGTGATGATGACATTACTCCTCTTTAGCCACAAAATAAATATGGAATATTTCTCCAATTTTATCATAATATATCACTAACTCACTAAAGGATCCCTGATGCTGGTGTTAAAAATGGAGCATTAAATGTGAAGAACACTGCACATTGAATGAACTGGTTTAAGATACAACTCCACAAACCTGGAAAGTCAGGTAATCAAAATCCATGTCTGAAGTCAACTTAGCAAATTATTTAATAATTTCAATAAGTTTTTTTTTCTGTTATTCTCTAAATTCAAGTCATGGGAGCTGAACCGAAAAAAAAAAAAAAAAAAAAAAAAAAAAAACCAGTACTACTGAAATGTACCACAAACACCAACACAACAACTCTAAATTAAATGGGGTAAGTTTCTAAAGAAACTTTGGTGCAGTATGGATGGGGACACGATAATTTGGTTTTAACAACTGAGTTGATAAATAAATGTAAATTGGCCATGTTAGAGTTATGTATGCTACTGTTGATGTTGTTGTTTTTGTTTAAGTTCATTTAGTAGATTGGGAAATTTTGGGTTGTTCGTTGGTGGTTATAAACTTGAGGTAGGTGATTGCATTTGGTGCAGGGGTTTCAATCAATTCTCAATTAAAACAGCTGCTAATGGTGTAGAAGGTGGCTGTGCTCTAAGATGAGACCAAAACACAAGAGCTAGCAAAACAGGCTAAACAGGCTAAACATGCAAGACAGGCTAAACAGGCTTAACATGCTAAATACGAGCTAAACAGGGGCTAAATAAGCTAAAGAGAGGTTGAAGAGGGGTGTTACAGGTGGCAGTAGACAGCTGCACACCAGCTTTTATTGAAGCCCTTTTTTTATGTATATCTTGTTCTATGTAGTTAACCTTGTTTAAATATTTAACATCTAAAACTTTTCTCTCTTGCTGTGGTCAAATAATCGTAGCAGAGGAAGTTAGAATTTAGTCCATCCTTACAGTGAACAAATAAAATGAATTTACAACTCATAAATTTTCTCCTTTTGTCGTGAGCCATTATGTTGGTCCTTTAGATGCCTGATGAGTGTGTTCCCTCTTAAGGTCTTTCATGGAGAGCTTTAAACTCAGGGACTGTTAAAAAGAGTATGTTAAATTTTGTTATATTGGTTGTTTGTATACCATGTCAGTCTTTTCCATCTGTCCTCAATCATCCCAGTTCCCTTTTGTTCTATTTTCAATTTGTCAGTTTGGTGTTTCTCTATAGCAACTTCAATTGAGTGTCAAAAGTATTAAGAAATTCATCTTTATTCCAATCCAAAAGAAGGTTACAACAGTGACTAAAGAACGAACAATGAAACAGCGAGGTTAATAGTTAGATGATGAATAGGAGAGCACATGTAATTCCCTAGAGAGTGTCACATGGTCTTATCCAACGAATCACATTACATGATTATTATTTCTCCAACAAAAAGCAACTGCTTTAGATTTGTTTTCCTTTGCTCAGAAAAATTTGTCCACATTATCAGCTAATTTGATTCAAGACTAAACTCAATTGTGACTTGGTTAGCTGCATTTTCCGGCATTCCTGGCAGTTTGCAAAATACAAAAAATTTATTTTGAGTCCTTACTGGCTCCTTTTGATTTTGACTGTGGTAACTTTGGTTTGCATTTTATGATGCTCAATTGAAATGCCCCCACCCTCCCAAAGTAATACTTAATTTTATCTTTACATTGAAAATTTTGAAAATCCCACCACAGAACAACCAAGCTCCTTTGCCATGTGAATAAGTAGTGTGACTGTGGCTTAAAAAGCCAAGTATATAATCACAAGTGATTTCTGACCTTGGTTCTTTCAAAGCATATTAGATCAATTACTCAAGTAAATCATATCCCTAATTCCAGTAAGAATCTTAAATCATTATACCACCAATTCAATCAATGAGTAAATTGGAGTTTATACTCAGGAAACAAAATACTATAACAGCTAGTCTCTGCATTGTCTACACTTGCAGGTAAGTTGTCATACCAAAATATGCTGTAAATATTGAACAAAAGAAACTGGTCTGACAGTTGCCTTACCGCTGGTATCAGGGAATCCTCCTGCATTAAGTTCTTGGGTAAATTTCTAAGCCTTTGGTTTGTCTCAAAGAGCCTGTTGAATGACAGTTATGTAACAATTACCAAAAGACACCAAACAACAAGGAAACTAACCACTAAAACTAGCTTTTATGCAAAGGCAATAATCACAGTACTGAACACTTATGAAAAAAACTCAGGCCTTGCTTTCACTACTGCTCAAGTTGTGTTCATCACTGCCAAGATTCCTTTCTTATAAATTTCTTAATCCACAGTTCACTTTTTATCTTGGAACCTGCTTGCAGGTTTTGCCTTAACAAACAAAAAAAAAAACATTTTGGGTTACAAATAAATTTAGTTTTAGGAAAAAACATTTTCTCTCTGGGTTGTTCTCAGTTTCTTTGTCTCCTCATTGGGACACAAATGAAAACTGAGAATCTTCTCCTAAAATTTTACCACCCTAGGTTAAAACTCAACTCTACAACATAGAGATCTGCATATAATTTAAATGCTGTACATTTAGTTCAAACATTTAGTTCAAACATTTAGTTCAAACATTTAGTTCAAACATTTAGTTCAAACACTGAAAATCCATATTCAGTGTTTGAATAACAGAACAACAGGGTTACTTTGACTTACCCTGGACAACGCTGAAGATCTTTTGGAGTAAGTGCTGATTTCATCATTGCCAGAGTAGTTCTAAAGAGCACTTTTATTCCTAAAGGAAAGAATGAAATTAGAATACATATACATACCTACATACATATACATAGGTTAATTGACCACTCCCCATAGGGGCTTTTCAGGGCCAACACCCACCCATCCCACCCAGGGAAGAACATCCACCACACAGTAATTTCATGTGTGGGAAATTAACGTCTCCTACCCCTAACCCTGCAGGAGACGGGGCCTATGGTTTACTTGTCCTTATCCAAGAAGACTCAAATATCTATCCATTTCTTGATTATAGAAAGGTAGAAAATTCTCCTCACTTATTTTAAGACCATGAGTATTGGTCTGGCCGGTCCAATATGGTCACTTGTATTGGCTTAAGTTAAAACTGACTACCCTACAAACTAATGAAAAATACTGTGACTCAGAAAAGACAACTTCATATTCAAATCAAAATTTCAATGAAGCAGAGAGTTTCCATCAAATTCATTTAATATATTCATACAGTTTTGCATCAAAAGTACTCTGTATCCCAGCAATGATATATAGCCCACCTCCACATTAATGAGCAAAACAAGACAACAAGGACATGTGCAAGACAAATTCCCCATGGCCTCCCCACCATAATTTAATCAATCTGACCCATGCATAGAAAATCTCTCTAACTGTTTTTCAATTTCAAATTAAAATTTTTCTCTTCCTCTCCCACTTTGATATTCTTTTTGTCTTCATGCATGATTTAAAAAATTAGCCAATAACATTAAAGAAGTCTTACCATGACAGTGAAAACTGACTTGGACACTTTTGCCTACTTTTCTTACTTTGTTACCGAGTTGTGTTTAGTTGTTTTTTTTTTTCAGCTTTCTTTCATGCAAATTTGTTACCCCTTTGTTTGGGAACTTAAGAAGTCTTAGAATTTTAATTCAAGCCAAATGTTGTGTTTAATTTAACAAGTTCAGTACATATTTTTCTATGGAGTTTGAACTCTATTCTTTTCCTTTGTAAGAGGATTTTTCAAACTGTAGACCAACTACTTCTCAATCAATCAAATATAACTCTTAGATCCACAGAACAAACCTTCACAAAAAAACATGTCCCATACTCGCAGTACAGTGGCAAATGGGAGGTTCCTAGAACATTAATAAAATGTATATTTAACAAACGTATTTACTCTTTCATTCCAAGACATGATTGACATTTAACTTCTCCCTGCTATATCCATCCATTATTATGGATGAAATGTAATCAATTAGCACTTAGTATTTCTAAAACTAACTTTATTCTTTTTCATTCCAGTAAACTTAAACCTAATTAGTCATTAAGAATCAAAATTGATGATGTACTTGTTAAACAAGTTGACTCCACTAAGTACCTTGGCATAACATTTGATTCTAACTTAACATGGAAAAGTCATATTAATGAGCTTTGTTTGAAACTATCCAAAACTGTAGGTATCTTGTCTAAAGTGAGACACTTTGTCAACAAAGATATTCTTGTCATGCTTTATTACTCCCTTATCTATCCATTCCTCACTTATGGCGTCCATGTCTGGGGTTTAACCTTTCCCTCGTTTCTAACACAATTATTTATTATCCAAAAAAAAGCAATCAGAATAATATCTTTCTCTGAACCAAAATCCCATTCTGAGCCTCTATTTAAATCCCTCAATCTTCTTAAGCTCCATGATGTTATTGAATTACAGATTCTCTCTTTCGTATATCAGTGGTCACATAGACTGTTACCCCCTTGTTTCAATAGATATTTCAAATTTACTTCTTCTGTTCATTCCTACTCAACGAGGCAATCATGTAACAGAAATCTTTATGTAGCCTCAGTTAATACTACTCAATATGGCCTATGGTCCCTAAAATTCACTGGGCCTCACCTTTGGAATTCCTTACCTACAAGTATAACTAATTCAAATTCTCTTAGAATATTTCGCAAAAGGTACCCTGAAGAACTCTATACTTAATAATTGTTACTCTTTTTAATTATCTACTTTAGTGCATGAAGTATCCAGCAAACAGGTGATGAGAATATTCAAACTTATCAGGTAGAAGTTGTTGTCTTGATCTAGCACCAAATTCTCGTTACTAATTTGCAAAGAGATGTGTAGCAGCCAGAAAAGAGAGTTAACTATCAGATCTTGGGTGTTGATGGGTTAAAAAAATATTTCCATATAATAAGTTCTCACCTAGCCAAGAGACACATAAACCATTCTGTCATGTACATCAAAGGGTCTATGTGGTGCATTTTCTGAAAGATAAGAAATGAAAAACTAGAAGTTAGAATTTTTCAATGAGTAGAAAATATATTAAATAAAACAAACAGTTTCTTCTGTGGCTTTACACTTCTGTTTGGCTTTTCTTTTCTTTTAAGATGTTCCTGCCATTAACAGCTTTAAATTGTGTTGTAGAACTTTGAAGAGGCTGCATCCAAAGGTGAGGAGTTCTTTCCTTTTAACAACAATATTTCTGGCGTACTCAATTCATTCCTGTTCAAACAAACTGAATGTGACAAATGGTTAGTAATATAACAGCATAACATACTTACCATGTGTTTAGCAATATGAGGTGCACATTTTTCTAGCAGACCACCAAAGATAGCCCCATCCAATTGGACAGCCTCCTACATTTCAATGAAAAGTAATTGTTATAAAATGCATTATTGACCATGTGTGAGGTCAAGATAGCCAAATTCTTTTCTTGTGTTTTTAGGGACTGAGACAAAGTTGAGGTCCATAAAAATGCAAAAAAGAACAAGGCTAATATCCAGCCATCTTGACTGAACATTGGTCAATAAAGGATTTATAGTACATAGCAAAAGTTTCCATGAAGCGCATGGTAGGAGGGATTGTTTGAATGATAGTCATTTTAAGATTATCAGAAAGTGTCAAAGCAAATTTGATTGTTTAGTGTTTGAAATGCTTTATATTAAGAAATTCAAACCTAATCTGAACGTGCAAACGGACTCCATATGTGCTAAACTTTTTGTTTAACCCGCAAAATTATTTTCTCTTATTGTTTGTTTTTAGTATTTATAGAACTTATTTTTATACATTTTTGACTTGATAATGACGTTATGTTAACGTCGAAACGTCATCCATTTTTAATTAGCTTTCTATAGCTTTTTATCGTTTTAAAATTTTACAATGTTATCAAGCAACATTTTGTCGCAAGTTTTTATCGTCAAATGTTATTCCAAGTCACTTCTTCTACGTATAGCAAAAGTACTTGGCTTAAATAAGAATCAAGAATGACTTGTTTATTTTGAGAGCAGAGAAAGAAAGCCAACTGTGTTTGTAGCACAATAACCCCATGAGGGTCGTTTAAGTTTTCTTTATTTTGACTGTCTTCTACTGCTTTTTGCAACTTCATCACCAAAATTGTCCACAAAATACGAACTTTGTCGGTCTGCTACATGCACTTTTCATATCAAAGCAGGCAATTCCCAAGGGGAAGTCAAGATTTGCTTCATATTGTCCATGGCACTGCCAGCTATATTCATAATAAAAAGATTTTATTAGAGAAATTTCAACTAAGTGTTGAAAGCAATCCCAGATTGCATTGGTTTAGCTTAACTTTTCTCCAGAGCACTTGCACTGCCCTCTTCCCTCTTGTCTAGAAGCCTATAACACCAGATTCTATCAGTGATATTTTTAGGAAATTGTTTTGACTTACTAATTTGGGCTTGTAGTATCCAGGAATGTATCTTTCACAAATCATAACCAAACACCAGAAGGCTTCCTGTAAAAAAAGGAGAGAAAGAGTTTCACCCATTAAAATGTCAACAAAAGGCAACTGGTGGGCAAGGTAAGCAGGTAAAGTCTGTACTTGAGCCAAATGGCTCATCCAGCCAAAGCTCACCCCCAGTTTCCACAGCATGAAGCAACTAGGAGTATTACTACTCCCTCCTGGATGGGATACCATTCCCATCATAAAGTTACCCCCCCCCCCACCCCGGCATATTAACAGGCATTCCTAACGATTTGCCAGTACCCATTTATGCTCCTCAGGATGGAGGAAGGCACTTTAGAAGCAAAGTGTTTTGGACAGCAACACAACACAAATATCCTGCCAGCTCCTTAACCTGGACCATAGAGACCTAGTTTTGTTTAATTATCCGCATAATGCAAATGAATGAAAGAACTCAGTGGGATTTGGAGGGTCTATTTTTGAAGAGGAATGAAAACCAAAGAACCCAGAAGAAATTAACACTGGAGCATTAATTAGATCAAGAACCTGAATCCACATTTGATATCAGGTCTGGTTAGTGAAATCTGGCCACACCAAAGAGAACTGACTTAAAACTGACAAGGAGTATCCCAGATTCAACACGAGGGAGTTGTAATTTTTTTAGTTACAGAAACTGGAATAAGCTCCTCCACATATGCCTCTTGCCTCCCCAAATGCTGACTTTAACCTTTTTTTATTGAGAGTACCTAGGTCCAGAGTTGTCTGACTTTACTGGCTCACCTCAGCTGTCATGTGCATTAGAAGGACTGCTGCAACTGGAGCCATTGCCTGTGCAAAACACGGCAGATGAACAATTCGTCAGGTTTAAAGATCGTTCTTAAATTTGATCACCAAAATTAAAATAAATATATCTTATTAGATGTTTTGTTGTGTAGTATCGCTGAGTATTTTTACGAGTTGTGCTGTATTTTGATGAGCCCGTAGGGCGAGTCAAAATACAAATAACGAGTAAAAATACTCAGTGATACTACACAACAAAACGTCTAATAAGTTATTTATTATCAACACGCCAAACTGTTGTTTCTGCAGGTGAATTTCGCGGATATTTATTTACGGGGAGTGCGTGACAGAAGGATGCGAAGCGAAACAGAATTGGCGCGTTGTTGTGTCGCTGTTTCTATTTTCTTCATTAAATGAAGAAATTTTCTGGTCATCAAACTGTTTTTCTTCGTTCGATTCATCTAATGAACTTGGATCTATATTTGCCAGCCATTCTGACTCTTCGTCGTCAGAAATATGATTCAAATCGTTCGCCATTTGTTTTTTTTTTCGTAACTACAATCCAATTCTTCACTTGCACGATGCGAGAAAACCTGTTTAACAGGTACTCTACAATAGACGAGTACAAATACCGCGTGATATTTGTACTCGTCTATGGCGTTATTTGTACTCGTCTAGGTGTAGTTGGATAATAAACAAGACTATCTGCTTTACCTGACAGTATCCTGTTTCTGTATCATATTCTGCGTAAGCTTTCAAGATGTCAAATAAATCCTTCTGCCCTGAGCCATCATTTTCACTAAACAGCTCATGAAATGGGAAAGTTCTGCTGAGATCTTTAGTAATCACATCCTGCCATGCTGAGGATTCTTTCATTACCAGTTCCTAAAATAAGTCAGATATTAGAATAACATTCTAATCTCCAGTTCAAACATTGCATACACAAACTTTTATTGCAAGACTATATTTCAACACAGTGTTGCACAACAAAATATTCCTTAGGCTAATAGATAGAAATAGTGTGATTGACGACCAGGTTTTTAAGTCCTCTGAATAGGTAAGAAAGAATTTCGAGCAAATACAAATGGGAAAATAAAAAAATCAATAATAATATTGTGAAGAAAGCAGTTAGAAAAGTTTCTGTCAAGTAAGCAAGTGACTATAGTTTACATCAAATATTTCAAATAATATTTGACATCTGACACTCATATAAAGACTTCGACCTTCTGACAAAGTTACCTCCCTGATAAGATACTGATAGCTTCTAAAGAAAACGAGAAGGCCTTATGCCCCAGGTGAACTATGTTTTCCATTATAATTCAGGAGCTTCAAGGTAAAGGTAAAGTCTGTACTTGAACCAAGTGGTCTATACAGCCAGAGCTTATCTCAGTTTCTATAGTATAAATGGACAAAGAGTTTTACCACTCTCCCCTTGATGGACTATGAGCTCAACTCAAGGTCACCCCAAGTATTTCATCAGGGTTCCCTGACAATTTTCCAGTACTGAATAATACTCCTGGGAGGAGAGGGGCACTACAAGAGTGAAGTGTTTTGTCCAAGAACATAACACATTGATCCAGCCAGGCCTTGAACCCAGACCTCTTGCCCCAGAGTCCAGTGCACTGACCATTAGACAACTGTAAGTTTCAAAGCCAACTAACTTACAAAAACTTGGCTTTCAAAGTTCTTCAAGAAAGCAACATTTCAAAGTTTTGTACACAAATCGACAATCAGACTATATATTTGTGGTAGTTGCCTTCCAACATACTTGAAATATTCCTTCATTTTTCTTCTTTAGATCCGCACTGCCTGATAAGTGCTGCCAAGCCTGCCCACGAACAGAAGAGGGAATACCTTTGCGGCATCTTTCCTTTACCTAGTTGGTTAAGAAAATTTAATGCATTAGTTGCATTTACTGCATTAGTTGGTTAAAGAGTATATCAAAGTAAACTCAGCTTTGCTCCAAATCATATTCTTGAAAAACCACAAAGCCTAACAATTTTGTGATTTATCATGTCATGTAAAGAGGCTTCTTGGAAATTAACAGAAGGAAGAGGTGGGTGTGAAAACATTCAGATTTTTTAACCATACAAAATTGAAGGTTGTAAAAAGGACACAGTAAATAGGGAGGATCATAAAAAAAAAAAAGACATTCTGATCATAATGTGATGTTTAAATGTCATGTCTCCCTCAAAAGCTAAACAATTTCCCTTGTCTTGTTTCTCCAAAGGGGAGGTCCCTCACAGCTTTATAACAGGTCTTAATTCAAGTTTTTTCAAAAATTTTCCTTCTAACATTACATCACAAATTTTGAGATACTGTTTATGAGGGAGGGGATGATAACATTTTCCAATAATTCCAGGGGGGGATCTGAAAAAATTTCAATCCATCAGCCAATGGGAGGGAGGTATTTCATTTTTATTGCATTACTTAAGATCTCTAGCCTATTCTCCACAAATATATTAACTCATGTATTGAACCAAACTATGTTTATCATATCTTTCCTAAATACAGAAAGAAGTATAGGCCTTATTCTATTTTTCATTCAACTTTGGAAAAAAATTGACCTTTGAGGACTTCTTTGTCATCCATTTATCCCAGTTATCTAACATGTGCACCCATTTCATTTCTCGTTGCCTTGTTACTTCATCGGGTAACCCAGTTTTGCTGTCTCTAGAAGAAGAAAGGTGGGATAAACATCACGTAAAACATTACGTAATATGACACTTCCATTTTCTCTTTAAATGTACTATTTTTTATTTTCTTACACCAGCCAAAATTTATTTTTGGCAACCATTTTGAGGTTTAAGGTTGTCATGTGGGCACTTTCAAATAGTTGGGCTTAGAGCTTAGGTAAATATGGAAAAAAGCACAGTCTTGATGTAAGAAGATTCCCCTTTTATCTAACTTAACCTCTAATTTACAAATTCGTTATTACAATAAATTTAATAATAATAATTTCGATCATACCTCTACTGCCCCTTGCTCTAAATCCGCCATGACTATGAACAAGATTGTGGTCGACAGACGGAAATTATAATGCAAAGGAGCTACAACACACTTACCAAGCTTTACACTCCACATTTCGACTGAAGAAAGTTTTTTTAAAACTACTTTAAGTTAAATTAAACACAAGTAAACTTACGAGGCTTGTTTGTGATCTCCGACAAAACCGTACCGGTCGACAGATGGACCTGCAGGTAAATTCTCGTCTGGATTGATAGGCGTGAAGCCATTCAGCTGAATATTTGGTGGTTCATAAAATTCCATGATTCCAACCAAGAAATACAGGAACAAAGTCCATTACAGCTGCGATTATTGTATCGTCATTCTTGCCAAGTCATTAAATTTCCTCCATGCAGTTCACCAGACGAGTACGTTTCAAGGACGGAACAAAATTTTGCAGCATGTGTTTCGGGCGAACGCCTTATCACCGGATAGCTATGCAAGCTAAACTACGCTTTTGATATGAACAAAAAATACTCAGAAGGCACAACCTCCTTCCGAGTCGGAGGTCATATTTTTAAATTCAGTAAATGATAAAAATATAATATTGATTTTGAGGGTGTTCTCTTTATTAGATACCGCTTACCAATAATGACTCGACCGCCGGGCGGGCTCAGCTGAGAGGCAGAGCATGTCATCAGTGCTAAATTTCTCCTTAAAGGTTTTGATACAGTATCCTTTAAACAGTCAATGAGAAGTAATGGATAAAAAACAGCAAATACAGGACAAAAGGTGTTTCCTCATCAAGGAGGACAAGGTCTGGCGCTCTCTCAGCCGAAGAGATTTGTCTGATCATAAGTCGTGAGGGAGCGGACTAAGAAAAACGGGTTATTACGCAGCCCCTAACAGTTTCTTTCGAAACTATCAGCCTTTATTCATTATTACGTAACAGCCCGCAACTAATCAGTCAATTCGTAAGACATCGCTTCATGAAGATTTATTGGGGTTACTAAATATTTGAAATCAATAAGAATTCAATGATGGTTTGTCTCAAGTAGTTATGGTGTTTTTTACCCAATTCACTCTTCAGACAGACAGCATGTATCTTCTTTGACTACTTATCATATAAGGGGCAAAATAACTGAATTGTGATCGGTCAAGACAGAGGGCATTTTTTCTTAATTTTTGTAATTGCCCCGGGCAAAACTACTTGAAAATGATTGGCTGAAAATCGCTTAGCAACGGCTGTCATGGTAAAGAAATTTCTGTTTGTTTTGTAACAATGGCGTCCCGTTTTGCACGATATCAGTAAGAAAACATTTTGCCCCTTATATTATAAACAAGTAATCGCATAGGACCGAGTAAAATTAAGGATTAATATCACTTGTGTTTTCGGAAGTTGCTGAAATTGCCCGAGTCGCGCAGCGACTCGGGCAATTTCAGCAACTTCCGAAAACACAAGTGATATTAATCCTTAATTTTACTCGGCCCCATGCGATTACCTATACATATTCCACAGGAGGCTTCTTTTTTTAAAAAAAAATGCAACAACAACAAAAACTATGACAACAATGACAGGTGTTAGAAGTGTATGAGGAATGTGCAGAAGTGGAGAAAGGAAAGGAATGGGGCGAGAGTAACGCCCTTAGCAGAGGATCTCAATGGGTTAAACCGTTGGCCGTAAAACGGCCAAAACATTTTGCTGTTAGGTGTATAAATTGACAAATTTTAATCAATAGTCACAAAAAAGTTAACTGTAAATTTTTTTTTATTTTGATCATAAAGGAAGGAAGTTAACCTTTAGCAGTAAAAGCTGACACCCCATTGAGACCCTCTCAGCAGATAAGTGAGGCCACTGTTTGCAAACTAGGGACGCTTTCCATTGGTATGGATAAAAAGGTAAACCTTTTATAACAAAGGGAACAGCGCCGAACTTCTGTTATAACGGTGTTTATTTTTTTCTTGTTAGAACCTGGTGGAAACGTGGGGATCTTCGTTGGGGTAGAGGGTCTATTATAGGGGGTCGTACATTCCGTAAACCGCCATATTTTGTTCCTTCGAAACCGCAAACCGCTTTCGTTTTTTTCTAAAAAACGACACCGCCCTACAGGTAGGACGATTATCCTCATGACCGATCTTTTAACAGCACGTGGCAAATTCTTTATATCAAATTACCTCCCCACCCCTCCCCGCATGGCCGGGGACAGAAAGGGAAGCCCTGACTGACTTGGTCTAGCCCTAAAAGGCAATCCTCTGTTAAAGAGAGAAGCTTTAAGCAAGATAAAGTTACCATTCAGTCTTCTGAGTCTCTTAACTCTATTTGAATAACCGCCACAAAAACACGCAAAAACCGAAAACCGCGAGCTAAATTTATGATTTCCCGCAACCGCACGATAATTTCTTAACCGTAAACCGCCAGATAAATGTGAAAGAAACCGCAAACCGGCACTCAAACTTGGCTTAAACCGCCAAACCGCCAGACTATAATAGACCCTCGGGGTAGGCTACTATTTAACAGCTGCTGTTCGGGAAATGAGCCCCGAAGATCACCCTACAGGCCCACACTTCATGATACTTTACGCGATTTTTGCCATGCAGCCAAGCGTACTGTCGCAAATTGACAGACCCGACTTTTTCCATGAAAAAATTAAAAGCAACACCCTTATCTCGTCCCGTTCTCCTTCTTGCAGCAAATTCTCTCTAGTTTTTCCGTACGAAGGAAAGTCGCTCATGAATGCAGATGGGTTGGCATCTGGGTTCAAGGTGATTCCAATTTGAGCTTCAGGTCAATCAAACAAATAAAACAATTAGCACGAAACCAGATATAGTCTGCAGTTTCTTCCGCCCCCATACACTAACAGGTAGGCTTTTATTGGATTCCGAGCAAGCCTCGTTTCTTTTAACACAATGGCAACAGTGATTCTTCGCCCCCGGATAAGTAGAGCTACGCGAGCTGGCGAGAGTTCTTCAAGGACAGGTGGCTATCACTGATTAGTGGTGCTAGACTCCCGGCAAACATCTCCTTGACTCGTTTCCAATCTTCCCGTGGGCGGGAAACGCGCGAAACGCGCGAACGGCGGTGCTATGAGGGCCCTGTTCGAAGGCTTGGTTTTTATTTGCTGAAGGGGTTACAAATCTAATGAATAATCGACTGTTATGACAATAAATAGCGTGCATTGTCCATTGTCAGCAGGTGCCGCTATAGTGACCTTGTAAAATATTAATTCTAACTAAGGAGGTGTTTAGGAATTAACAGTGTAACCAGCTAAGACAATAAAATAAATGTCGTGAAACAGCAAGAAACCTCTTCAAGATTTTACCATCAACCGGCATGAAAAAATGGCGACCGATTAGGTTGCTATGCTAGTAATGTTCTACTCAACAGTGCAGCGTAAACTATTCATTGTTCTGGTGGCGCATTGTGTTTTTAGACTAAACTCTCTGCCATTACCTGATGGAGCGAGAAAACTGGAGGACTCTGACTCTGGTAAGATTTTGAAATTAATTTCAGTCATTTCTTGTTATTGTTTTGATTATAACTCTTAGACGATTAAGAAACTAATTAAAATCAGATTAGGTTTAACTTTTTCCGCCATAGCCTTGGGTTTAGTAGTCTGCTACACGTTCACGGCCGTTCTTAGGGACGTCACGCAACGCTGCGTGACGACTCTAAGAACGGCTGTGTAACAGACTATGGGTTCAGTTGATGTAACTCAGAAGAGACTTAGTGGAGTCTGATATTTCCGTGGTTTGCATGACTCTTCGACTCCCACGAATGTTCAATCGATAAATTCTCCTAGGAATTTTCATATATTATCAATCAGGACCCAATTGTTCGAAAGCCGATTGGCGCTAACCCAGGATTAAATTTTAATCCAGGTTTCTATATTTCTCTGTTCAAAAGCCATTTTGAGGTATTTTTCCCAATTTTTTTCTTAGAGCATTCAATCATCAAATTGTAGACCGGCAAATGGATTTAAACTGAATTTTCTTTTAAAGCTTTCAGATCTAAAATTAATTTTCACACTAATCCTGGGTTATTTTAAGCCACCTTTGAACAACCCGGCGGAGAGAAAGAGAGATTCTGGCAAAACGTCAACAGGGCCGGTCCAGCTGAGTGGTCCGTTTCTGGAAAGTCCCGGTAACTTAACGGGCCCGAAGCCAAGCTTTTAAATCAAAATTTAAAGGATAGAAAAGCAAGTTCTAGCACACAAATTAGTCCATTTTGTTTCTTCAGCTGACAGTTTTATTGTATTATTTTCAAAACTTTTGAAATCCCCATCTTGAATGAAAACAGAACAGCTTTACGGGTCCGTTAAGTGACCGGGACTTTCGAGAAACGGGCCAGAGGGTGTCATGCAACGCCCTTATTAATTGGGATATTTAGTTCTCGGATCTTTGGGATGTCACGCAACACTCATCAGTTGAGAGAAATAGCTCTTTGATCTTTAGGATGACAAGCAACGCTCCCATCAAGGAGGGGAATTGGCTTCCAGATCTCGAGTTGTGGGATGACAGAGTTGAAATATCCTCAGATTCCCTCAGGGCTTTTATTCACTTGGGGGAAAACATCATACACTTCTAACACTTTTTTGAGCATCACCCTTACCTAGAAGATTTTTAAAATCAGGATAATTTGCAATGAGCTAATAGATTTAAACTGTTTACTCCGAACTATTATCTCAAAGTAATTTTAAAAGGTCTGTTTCGTTTTTGGCATGGTAAATATCGTGTCCGGGTACATAAGGGTCAATCGTTCATTCCATTTGTCTGAAATCGAAAGAAATTATATGTCTACTGAACTGAGTGGAATTCCAATTTATCTAAAAAAAAAAGGTGCAATTTAGAGTAAAAAACTATTCTGACTCGAGAATAAATCGCACAACTGAGAGCCAATCAGATTGCAAGGATCACTCGTGATTTTTTAAGTCGAGTAGTCAGGGTACGCTGATGTAGTAGAGAATCTTTTTCAGCTTGTGTGCGCATCTGACATGAAATGACTATTATGCCATTAACTTTTGGGTGCCAGTTATAGTTAAGTGTCATTCGCCTTTTTTCGTTTGTCCCCAACTCTTTTTTAGTGAGTTGTGTAAGCGTCACCTTTATCAACACCTGCAAAAGGCCAATAAAGATCTGGAAAACAATGTCGCCGACAACATTCAAGGGCTTCATTATCTCAGGAAACATTTATCGAATGAAGACTATGGTGCTTGACCAACGGAAACCGGTTGTATTTCACGCAGAGGATCTGGGTTCTAACCACTCAAATCAACTTTTACTGGAAGGACAGGAGTCGCTTTCAATTCTGCCATTTGATTGCGACGACAAATTTGTTAATGTTACAGTTAGCTGTCGGCCTAGCTAAACAGAGTAGATTGATCACACCTATCATCTTAAGTTTCACCTTCATGTGGACGTCTCGGAAAGCATATGTCAGTTCGAGATACCATCTGTGAGGAACTTTGCCCTTCGACACCTGAGGGTGACTATCGCTAGCATCTAATTTCTCCTTACAATATCACCCCTGAATCACAGATTAAGGTTACGAGAATAAAGGAATTGATCACCAACTAAAAGAGCTCTTAATTATTAAACAAATTCTCGTTATCACCACCTTAGGAAATGTAGAGAGAACAGTATGGAGAATACGAATACTGATCTTAGGGCGTAAAAGGCTCACCTTAGTTTAGATATCTCAAGGCCTAGACCACGAAACTTCTTTTATGTCCCCTCGTCTTTTGCACTCGTCTTTTTCATAAAAAGGTCACAAACACAAGGGCGTAACTAGTGCCCAAGACTCCCCTTCCTTACCAACTTTACAATTCAGGGCCCAGTTGTTCAACCAACGCTAACGCTAACCGCCTAACGCTAACGCTAACGATAACGCTATCCACCGGATAAATCGCTATCCAGCGGATAAGTTTTGCCGGACAAAACGGGATGCGCTATCTACCGGATATAGATTTATCCAGTGGATAGCGTAGTCCACCCTTCCAACAACCGGAGCCGGCGAAAAATGCGAATCTGAAGAATTTCCTTGGCATACGTCTCTCAGTGTTAATCTTAAAAGAATGCCAATTTAAGAAACATGCACCGTGGATGTCGATATAACGGTCTAGCAGGTGTCCTGCGTGTTCCACGGTGTGACTCCTCTATTAGAATTAGAATTATATCCTAGCCTCTGAAACAAACCATGTAATGTCTACAATTTTCACTGCATCTCATGCTCTGAGGGTTCAGAATTATACTCCACTCTAGTTAAACCCACATGCCTCACTTGTCTCCATAGCAGTCTTTTATTCTGGCCCTGTTGTACTCAGTACTTTCGCATTAAAAACTTCAATCTCGTTCCCAGGGCCTTGTTCCTTACCAACTAAGGGAAAAGGCCCTGAGAACGAGGTTGTAAAAACTCAAGTTTCAGGCTTTTCTCTTTTTGAAGACCTTATACCTGTGAGGTTGCCTTTTGCTTGGAACCGAAATTTGCAGGTAAAAGCTTAATTTTCGTTATGCAAGTGTAACGCAGTTTCCCCAATAACATAGCCTTCAAAGCTAAGTTCAACGTGGCAGTAGGTGCTATAATGAAGCTTAAATCGTTGTAGTGGTCATTCTCTTTCTAATTAATAACTACATTGTGTTTCTTACCGTCACGTGTATATTACTGGTCCGTCACGGAACCATCACGGACTCCACAGTTTTACCAATTTTGACTGCCACGGATCCGTGAACCTCACGGGTTTTAGCGGGGCTCCCACGCGCGCTTCACGCGCATGGGGCAGAGTCCCATACCCATGGTCAACCTCTTTTCGTTTGGTTGTCGCGTGACTGACCGAGCGTACGTACGTACGTACGTGCCTTCAGATTGCACAGGTAGGGTAGGGGTATCAAAACGAAGGGAGGGGTGTCTCAGACGAGTCTTGGCAAATGCACATCTTTTATGTTATCGTTAATATTACGAACTTGGGAGCTCCGCTTTTAGGCTTGGCTAAATACTTAAATCTATCTTATCTGAGGTAAGTTAGGTCCAAAAAAATCATAAAAACTCTGGTTGCTAGGAACCCATCGAAGAAGAGTAGGCAGCCAAAAATTATGATGAAATACACGTATTGGGTCAAGTTCCAACTGAACAGCCCTGAGACCTGACCAAACATAATACGGCATAGATTGTTTGGCTGACTGTACGGCTGAGTGAGATACACAACCATGGGGGGCTGGGGGGGAGGGTCCTTTCAACGAATTATTTGATAGACTGTACAACGATGCTACCTCCCTTTCCCCCCCCCCCCCAAACAAAAGTGTATATCAAAGGGTCTCAGTGGGGTTAACCGTTAACCGTAAAATGGCTGACAAATTTAGCCATTAGGCGTAAAAATTGTCAGATTTCAACCGTCAAACAGTCGTAAAAGAGGTTTAAATTTACTTCTCAAGCGCCTCACTCATAGAGCTCCCGCGGTGCGCCAACATAATTTTTTTTTTTTTCATTTATTCTTTTTGACTCACGAGATGAAGTTAGCCAAAAAGGAGAGACCGTCTCTCCTTTTTGGCTAACTTCGTCGCGTGACTCCAAGCCTATCGACAAGATTCAAACCTGCATTTTTCGGATACTAGTTAAATGAAATATATTTCATTAAATAATTCTGATAAATCTCCTCCTCGGATTAATTTTTTAAAGTCCGTCATGACCAAAGGGTTTGAACATGATTTGTATTTCCATCAGTTTATGAATTGGATGAATTGAGACCTTCTGTGCTAACTGTCCGCTATGCATTTAAAATCATCTCCATGTTTTTAGTTATGTTCGGAAGGTGTATTTTTCTGGTTATTTTTTGTACTGGTACTAAAGAGCGTTAGAGGACCGGCTTTTATTAGGCGAAGCTCTCCACTCAAAAATATATTTTGCTTCACGCGACTCCTTCCCTACAAAGACTGCCAACTACAATTGATCTTCTTTTCTCCTTCATTTCCAAGTTATCACTCGGCGTAGAGTTATCAATAATCGTATTATCATTATTTCATTATAGTTATCATGATTTTCATTATTTTATGTTCGATATTTTCTGGCTCAATCGACAAACGCAGCCGAGAGAGATTTATGGCTTGTCAAAGACTAGGTGCCCCGGGTATGGGTGCCAGAGAGATTTTTTTTTTTTTTTTTTAATCAGCGAAGCTGCCAACCGGTGAGCGGTTGAGCGTTAATAATTTTTTCGAGTAAAATCCTTTCCTTTTTCAGCAAATGATTCTACAACCACAGATTTCCTTATTATTAGTTCAGTGAGCGATGTGTTATATAACTTCCTGTTTTTTCTTTAAAAAAATAAAGCTTAGTAGAAGCCGAACAAGTTTTGCTTTTACATGGCAATTTTATTACCTTGATTCGATGGACCGGAAACCGTTTGTATTTCCCGTGACCGGAAGCCGCTGAGTGAATAACGAAGTTTACAGACTACTTTGGAGTGTTCTATTTGAGAAACTCTTATGAAAGTTGTATAAATAAAGCATAAACATTTCTTTCGTACAACAGAGCAGAAGCAAGTTAACCAAGACGGTAATAGCACCTCTTCCAGAAACAATTTTTCAACCAATACACATTACGGTGGCCAATATACATTATCAACTCAGTTGATAAAACAAAATCACATTGTAGGTCTTTGAGTTATAAAGAAGTTGTGTAAAAGTTACTCATTCGTAATGGAGGTCCATAGTAAAGATACCGTTCTGAATGTAGCAGAAAAAGTCACCGAGACAGAGCAGTGGAAAGCAAAAATTAAAGAAGGAAGCAAGGTGGTAGTCAACGCGAAAGGAAGACATTGGAAAGCAAAGGAAGCAACAAAGAAATTGAAACCAAAGGTGAAAACGAAATGTATTTCCGTCTTACCCCACCAAAAACGAAGGCTGTTTCGATAAAATACTGTCGAATCCTTTCAATTTTTTCAGTAGATAGTTAAACTCTCCTCGCATATAAACAAATCAAATGCTACGGGCAAGTCAGACAGGCTCTGTACATGTTCGAAATTTGGTGAAATGTAGCGTTCGTTTGTGCCCTTTGATGACTGTGCACGGGTTTTTTTGAGTCAAACTTAATTGATAAATGAGGGAACGCAGTCAATGATATTTGTTACCTTTGCGATTGATCAAAGCCTCTTTCATTTTTAATTGCTAAGCTCGACACATGTTTTCACTTTGTCATATTTTTACCTTGAGAAAATGTTTCCCCACGAGAGATTCAGAGATGATCGATGATGTAAATGAAGCCGGATTATAAATTTCAATTAAGCCTGATGATTTTCAAGTCCGAAAGATGATGTTATTCGGTCTGTGTCCGCACACAGGCAAATGTACTCGGAGAAAAGGTCTCCGAGTGCTGTCAATGGCAGTCAAACCTACAACCTCCTTGTTAGCACTTCGGGTGCTCCGACCTCTGAGCGAAGTGAGACTCTTAGCGTGTTAGGCCGTTTAGCTAGGTTCATAATGACAAACTTTCTGTATACTGTTAGGATAAGAGTTTCGACATAAAAAGCCTTCTTCGCAATTAGGATGCAAATGGATATTGCGCTTGTGACTTAAAGATAGTTCAGCAACAGAACACATTTTTTCTAGGCTCTATAACCTGATAAAGCCGCACGGAGCGGTTGGGGGAGGGATGGGGGCACGGATGTCGTAAGTTAGGACAATCTGGGTGAGGATGTCGCCCCGACACGCAACGGCCAATATGTTGCTGCAAATATTCGCCTCATATGAAATGACAAAATTTTTGAAAAAAACCTTTGTCGTTGCGCCGTATGTCGCTTAAATTCAAACAGAGTTGGACTTAAAATTTTGTTACCTCAACGAGGATTTTTTCCCCTTATCACACGGGGCGTACTGCTCAGTGAGCTTATTCTGGAGTCGGTACACGCGGAGTCGGTACACGCTACCCTTATCGAAACGGGCAGAAAAATAAATTTTTATGCTTTGCCTCGTACTGACTGCATGGAGCCGCTCAGCCTAAGTAAGACAAAGATTTAACGTATTATTTTGAAAAATTCTTGATACCAGAAATATTGACCGTGTAGGCGCACGCTGACAATATTTACACTAGTGTTCAAGAATTTGCTTCCGGAAAGATGCCCTGTTAGATAAGAAAAATAGTAAAAACTGTTTACCCTGTCTAGGATTCAAATTTGCGAAAACCATGCCCGCTTCGAATGTACTTCCTTTTTTATTCTGAGGGAGGGGTATGACACTGCGTTCATCCTCAGGGCCACGTGTGTTCGCCCGATTCTAAGAATCAAAGTTCGGGGGTGGAAGCGGAATAATTGGATCTCACTTATTCATTATTCCTTTCATTTTTTTCGAGGTTATTCATTATTCATTTTTACATTTTTCTCGTTATTCATTATTCCGTATTCGAGTGTTTTAGGCAGTTTCTAATTCGCCTTATTGTGAAATAGATGATTTCACTTAATTAAAATGTGATTTCAAACCGTCATCGTCATGTTCAATCTAATTACCGTATTTATTTACTTAACTCCAGCCTGAGGTTTATTTAGATATCAGCCTTATAGGCGTGGCATTTATTTTTACATACTGTACACTGAACAAAAATGTACACTAAACATCTACACTATAGGGACTTTAGGCAGTGACGACGGAAAGCTCTTGCGATGGCGTTCGACACATACCTTTTCCATAGTCCTATTTACTTTGCGCAAATTATTGGTAGATATCTAAGCATCATAATGTTTGATATTCTTTTTTTCGATAATCGGATTGAGTCTTTCGTCTCTATAACGTAACCTAAAAAACACTGGAATTTTAATTGATAACGTATTTAAGATCAAAACAACATAGTTATTCAACAATATAATAGCGTGAATTCTTGGTAGATTTGGTGGTAAATACCCGAGAACCACATTTTACTGATTCTTTCCGATGTGGAAATATTGTCACTCGACTTTCTCAAAATTACATTAAGCTTTTAAAAATAACACAACGAAAGAAATAACTTTGAGATCCTAGAATACTTATACCAATGAATACGTGTGTTGCGTTAAGCAAATTATTAACTTAATTTAGGCTCAAACGTGTTGCAGTGCGTCCAGATCTCCTATTACAAGCTACACGTCTGGGATGGTCATCCCTGGATGCGAAGCATCTCCGCTTTCTCTAGTTTCCTCGTCGGACTCCATGTCACTGTTGTTTCCACCTTTAAGAATCCTTTCAATTCTATCAACTTCTTCTTGCGAAAGTTGATAGCATTTTGAATCATTTTCGTTAGAGGTGATAGCGACACAAACATGGTCCACAATGGAATAGGGCGAATTTTTGTGGTCTTCGTACGCTTCTTTAAACAGGAACATGTCCTCAGTTTCGCTATTGTCCAGCCACATAATATCCATTACATTTTCTGTAAACTGCAGTTCATTTGCAGTTCTGTCCTCGACTAAGAGATCCTTTAGAAGGAGAACCAAGAAAAAAACCCCATTTCTCCCTTCGTCGACCGTGTTTCACAGCGACTTCTCCTGCTTTGAACAAAATTTCACAATGAAGGACGGACTGCTGACAAAGTACTTGTTGAGTGGCACCCTGTAGCAGAGTACTTGTTGTAACATTTGAACCTGGCTCACGCTGTTGCAACGAGAACGGTATTGCATACGGCAATTGACCAGTATCTTCTTTGCTTTTGTCTCTGACAATATGTTGTCGAACACTCTTCCCGAAAGATGAAGCGAATTCCCTTAACTCGTTTGTGTCGCTAAGGGATAGTTTCTCCATTTGATCTTCGATTAGGGATATGGATGGCTTGGGAGGAGGAGGAGAATCCAATACTTTGTCCGGATAATAGCTTTTGGGCCCGGTGAAGTAGTGGAAATGCCCACGATACATTCTCTTCTCCAGTTCCCTTACACAGGCTGTGCGTCTAATTCCGTACTCGAGTTGAGTAGACATGGGATCCTCTTGTCTCATGAGCGAAAAAAAATTTTCAACTATAAGGGTGACCAGCGCAGACAATCGAATTTGTGCTAGAAGGCCTTCAGCACCTAACTCGGAGAGAAAATTTTGCAGTCGCGTTAGGCAGCCACGCATCATCTCCATTAATCTCCTTGTTGTGTATGACGACACTTGGTCGGAACCTTGAGTTGCTGTTTGACTGGTCCTCTGTTTGTTCGTCCCACATCATTAATAATTCCACTAGTTTGTCCAATAAAGACATTGCCTCATGAAATGAAAATCTCGCGTCTCCCCTATAGTGGTCAATGTCAAACACCTGAGCGTATGGATAGACAAAAGATGACAGTTTTATCAAGGGCTCAGCGGTTGTTAGTCTCCCTCACAGCCGTTTTTTTTGGATGTCACGCTACGCTCCCCCAAAAGAACGGCTGCTGACAACCGAACTACATTCCTTTCTCCGAATTGGCCAATCACAGCTCGGGTTCCATTTTCTGGAACCTTTTCGCGCCAGACTCACCTTTTGAGACTCGTCCAATCAGATATCGTTTTCTATCGCGATCCTCGTGTGGAAAACACAAGACAAATGGCGGTGCTTGAAGGAGCTTTTCGCAAAGCGTCGTCAAAGATCAAAATTCTCGAGCTTAATGCTCACCAGAAGCTTGCAATTAAAAAAGTTTTAGTCGAGAAAGAAGATGTTTTTGTTAAGTCGCCTACAGGATCCGGGAAATCGTTAATATATCAAGCAGTCCCGCTCGTGTTTGACCATGTTACCGATGAAAATGGTCATATTATTGTTATTGTTGTCGCGTTGTACCACGGTGCGGAAACACTCGATAATTCGGGCCGATTTCCTGTACCGGTGATAAGAAGCCACGAACATAACTAATCGGGTTCGCTCCAGCTAGCAGCGGACTAGCAAATGAAGAAGTACAAGTAGTGTAGGAGACGTTAGCCGACCTAAAATGCAGTGTTCTCGAAGCTTCGCCCGGTTTGTTGACGGCAAGCACGCGCTTTTTTCCTTCTCATCTCCATCTGTAGGTCGAAGCAAGCGTTTAGCCCTTGGCCTAGATTGAAAGGCGTCTTGTATTTCCTTTTGACTATTGATGTAATTTACTGTTTCTTATATATTCGACTTTTATAATCTGTAATAACCTCTTGAAATAGTGCGAATAAAGAGTTTCAGTTCAGTTTTTAGCTTCTTCTACTGAAACTTTAACAACCGCTCAAACAATCTAGCGTTCGTGTCGTTGGCGTAGCAGTTTTGATTTACTCACTTTCACCAGAGTGTGGTGAGGGTCGCACAACAGAGCGAAGCTCCTTATTAAGTGCGCCCTATATCCCACCCATCCCACCCCAGGGGAGGACATCCATCACACAGTAATCTCGTGTGTGGGAAATTAACGTCTCCTACCCCAACCCTGCAGGAGACGGGACCTCCATTTATTCGTCCCTATCCGAGAAGACTAGAATATCTAACCATTTCTTGATGTTATAGAAAGGTAGCAAATTCTTCTCAATTATTTTTAAGACCCTGAGTGTTGGTCCGGCCGGGGCTCGAACCCTCGACCTCCCGCACAGCAGTCCAGCGCTCTATCCATTTGAGCTAACCGGGAGGCGTCTATGATAAGCGTAGATTCTATATTTTTAACCAAATTGTGAGAAGTTTTCCCAAAAATATATACTCTATCTTTACCAGGGCACAACGATGAACATGTGAAACATTTCGAGCTCTCATCGACAAATTTCTTCAGTGTTTCTCCCGACATTATAGCTAGATCGTCTGCCACAACCACATTTTCGCGTGAAACCTTACGTCATTCAGATTTTCTGGTATGTGATTGGTCTGTTCAATAGACCGCGACCAAACCGCAAGGACAATGAGAAAGGAATGCAGTTCGGTTGTCAGCAGCCGTTCTTTTGGGGGAGCGTTGCGTGACATCCAAAAAAAACGGCTGCGAGGGAGACTAAGCGGTTGTATACTCTCGTTCAATTTTTTTATTTCTTTTTTTCTTTTTGTACAAATGCTCTGAATATCTCAACAAAACGTGCCTTAAATTGGATTTAATATTTTTTTTCAGTGCAACAAGCACTTGAAAACATTTTTGAAACAATTTTTCACGAACTGGTTTGTAGTATTCAGTTAGCTTGAACCTAAGAGAATATATATAGAGATAAATTAAATAAATATTACTTCAATGAAAAACTCGATCATAACAGGTAGCAGGGGGTGGTGTAGTGGCGAGAGCACTCATGTTCCCCCGATGTGTCCTGGGTTCGACTCCCGAACCCGGCGTCAACGTGGGTTGAGTTTGTCGTTAGTTCTCCCCTTGCTCCAACAGGTGTTTCTGCGGGTTATGCGGTTTTCCCTCGTCATAAAATCAGCACTTAAAAAAACCCTTCCAAAACGAAATCAATACAAATGTAGTTCCTTTTACAGCACAACCATAAAACTCAACTGTAAAGCCTAAATCATAAAGCCATACGCAATAATACCGTCACTGGACAAGACAATTTAGGATCGGGTCATGTATGATAGTAACTTTTAAATACTTTACCCTTTTTCCATTAAAAATGGCAACATCAATGACAAGAAAATTTACAAATGGGAATTTATAGTGTTCACATTAAGACCATAAACTAAAGGCGGAAAAGTACGCGCGACCAACAGGTTTTCGCGCCAAATATTCGCCACGCTTGTGCAATGTTTTACATTTTTCATTCATTAGTAAATCAATTAATCCCCTTAGCTTTGAAATGGGAGATTTAAAACAATCCTTTCTACAAACAGAAGCGCAGTTCTAACGGATTTGTCCCATACACAGAGGAAAAAGCATATAGAAAACATTATCCGCGACAAGAAAAAAAGTTTCTTTAACACGTTAAAGCTAGTTGAGCGGTAAGCGGTGCATTTGCTAGAAACAGTCAAAGTACCACCAAAGGATCGAAAAGGCTCATTTTTTTTACGACATGTACAGTTAAGGGATGAACCTTTGAAAAGCGTATTTCCCGATGAATTTGCCTATGCCAGGGCCGAATTCTTCGCTTGCCGATCGATTGCCGATTACTTCACAGAATATATGTCAATGTAGAAAATAGTTCAAGGACTGTTAATGTTCGACAATATTCATATTCATGGTATTGAACTGGAACTAGCCTGCAGTCGAGGCTCATGCGGGAAAATCTTTTCACATGCAAACATTTTTAACGAGACTCCCCCGCATGAGCCTCGACTGTAAGCTAGTTCCACGCATAATCGGTGCTTATTTTCAAAAGTTATTATATGAATCGATCCAGAATTGTTTTGTCCAGTTCGAGTCCAGTGTATTGCGCAAAGTTGAAAGGGAAAGGCGTTAAAGGGGCGGACGGATGATATTTTCTTACAAAAATATTTAACCACTGTTTTCTTGAAAATGTACTTTTCGCTAGATTCTCCTTTAAAAGACCCATTTCCATCCGAGATCCTTTGCAGTCATTTGTTTTTGTTTTGGAATCGCGCTATTGTTAAATGGCGAACTCTGGTAGTCATTCACAAACACTATTAAAAAGAAAAACAAAGATTTGGTGAGGAACACAGTAAACAAATTTGCAGCTAAATATTTGAGACTGAAAAATCATAAATCGAGTCTGTGTATAAAACTTGTACAAACCTTACCTGATGTTGAAGGAAATTGTTCGGCTTCAACACTAAATAAAATATAAACAAATAACCAATATTGGCCAAAACTGATTACTTTACGCATTTTAATTATAGAATAATGACTTGTACAAATGAGATCGCTTACATACATATCTCAGGATCTCAAGTAAAAGTCAGTCAAACAATTATTCTCACCTGGAAAAAATCTCCCCGGAGTCTCTAGTTCCATCGTAGGAACAATGCAATAACATTTCTGCAGAAGCACTGTCTGTAGTGTTACCGGAACCCATGGTTGTTTTCCTTGCCCTCCATAAATCATACACAGACTCTCGAAGTCGAATAACCAGTGCCCAGCCGGGCAGACTCGGCCTTCCTCTAGACCGCTTCTTCGGCTGCATCAACTTCTCAAATGACGTTTTTCACCGTCATACATGTAAGAATTAAAAACTATTTACTGCTATGGATACTACGATAGTTTGTTGTTCGCACATGATTCAAGATGGAACTTTGAAAGCCCTAATTAGTAAGATGGAAGAAGATATCAAGGCGATTCCGCAACTACGAGGAAAATAGCGTATTTTTCATATATGAAAAATGATCCGGGCGCGCAAGGCATCTCGGTTGGAAATGGGCCTTTAAAATACTGGAGAAGGTATCGAGAGCTTGGTGAACACAAATTAATCGAAATTAAACAGACCACAACATTTATACTGACCTTGGTTTATTATAGGATTCTCGGCGCGATTTGGTAATCTCAAAATGATGCCTTTCCGATGAACGTGATCTGGACTTTGACTGAAACCTAGAGCGCTTAAATCTAGGAATAAAACACCAATTTTCAGTTTAGACACTGATTTACATACGCACAGGGTTCAAAAAAGCCAAATTATATCGATAGACAAGTACAAATCCTTCGAAGTTGATTCAAAGTGTACAAGGATTTTGGAATTGCTGCGAACAAATCGATAACACAAGACATCAAAATGGTTTTTTTTTTCACATGAGTCCATCGCTATGATGGATAAGAAAAAATGGCCAGTTCCGAAAAAGATAATAACAATAACAACAAAAATGATTTATCGACCTCAAAATCAACCAAGACAATCACAAGAAATTAATGAAAGAAATAAGTGTGGTACCCATATTAAGTAATGTTCCACATAAGAACGATAGCAAACTTCATTATTCCGTGGCATTGGGTCTTTCCCACATAGAATATCTTTGATTTCAAGAATAGGGAAGGAGCTCGTTACAAAAATAAAATCCATTTGCATCAAATAGATTTTAGGTAATGTTCCTGCTTAACCAATCAGAATAGCAGAAGACAATAGATATTAATTTTGCTTCTTTGATGAAGTTCCCCTAATACAATATCTTTTAAAAATTGTATGTTGTGCGATTGGGTCTCAAATATACTTGAAACCTTAAAAAAAATTAGACAAAATGCAACTTGAACCTTAACTTTTTAGCGGGTTTTGAGTCTAGGCCAATGAGATCACTAGTTGTTAAAATGAAAAAAGTTGACATTCCATCGTGCATTGCCTTTCAGCGCTATCCTTGTTATGCGGATCATTACTTAAACCCAAAGTTCTGGTTAACATATTTTTAAATAAAGGATTCTAATCCTTTACTAATCACTGAGAGTAAAGGGTCTATTTTTATAGCTGCTATACTGATACTAGTAGTGTGGCAGGCGTAAACCAGCACCGATTTGCTCTTTCATGATCCATTTAGCTGTGATCGTCTGTTTTTTATTTCAATATTTCATTAAATCGGCCTGGACGTAAGTTTAAAGCTTTGATTAGGTGCCATAAAATACGTGCAAATCGTCACCTTGTTCTTTCTTGCGATCTGCCACGCCTCCTTGGTGATCGTGACAGGTGTTGAGAACTGAAAGAGATGTGCCAACAAAAATGTAGAAGAGAAATCAATTGTTCAATATTGCTTTGAGGAACTTCATATGTTTAAATCAAACTAGTAAACCGATCGGTGTATCAAGTTAAAATCATATATAGAAGCAAAGATAGATACAACATAGGAAGAAATGTAAAGTTATACTATATTTCGGCTTGCCAAACCAGCCTTCTTCAGGTGCGATGTTTTTTTTTTTTTTTTTTTTTTAATAAAGGTGACATTTTTACGTAACAACGGAAATACGTGGGGCTCCACTTAGAAAAATAGCAATGATAGACAAATAAAACTAACTGGTAACAAAAAATATAAAAAAAACATTGAAAGAAAACTAATACGAAAATGAATAATTAGTATGTTTCTTCTCGAATGTTCAGACCATGAGTTACAAGTGTTCTGCCTTTTGAAATTAAGAAAGCGTCTTTAGCTTTATGTATTGAGTCTCACTTAGGGAAAATTTTTTCAATGGAGAATAGTTGCTTATTATTAGCAGTGAAATATTCTACAATATATTGTAAATTACAGCAGTTACTGGGTCACATATATTCAATAGTGTATGTTTCGCCGGTTGAAAAGAAAGTTGGAAGAAAGTAGTTAGTAATTCCGTCGGAAATGTGGGATTGACATCTTGAAATTCGTCAGGTGCTTTGCCAGACACGTGCTTTCCCACGTGCTTTCGCCACGTGCTTTGCCAGACAGTTCCTCGATGTGCTAATTAATGGTACATGTTTTGGTGTATTTAGCAACTTCAGAATACCCGTCCACATCATTTACATATGTCGGGAGGCTTTGCAGAATGAGGTAGAACACAATAGACGCTATTCTTATTTAATGACACGTAAATGAGTGGCCGGGTATTCCGAAGTTTAGCCGACAGTCACAAAGAGACGAACCAGACAGTGATGACATAACGAACATAAAAAGCACGCACCAATCAGGACCAAAATCAGGAAAAAGTTATGCAATCGGCTAGCAAAGGAGGATCTGTAATCTGAGACTGGAAGGCACCGAAAGGTCATAAAAGCGAGTTTGACTAATGGTCGTGGGTCGTGGGTCGTGGGTCGTGGGTACAAGTCGTGGGTCGTGGGTCGTGGGTGTGGGTGTGGGTGTGGGTAAAAGTCGTGGGTGTGGTTAATACTTAATAATAAAAATAACCATTTAAAATATTAAATATAATAATACATAAATTTTATACAACCCTGTCTTTCATTAATTTAACTGTTCTTTCTTCTAGTTATTTTTTTTGTTTATTCAATTTACCCTACTTTACGTCTATTTTTGTCTGTTATCTCACTGTCAATGAAATTAGTTTCAGTTTCGCGACGGGAAGAGAGATAAATCTTGTAATTACATTAAATTAGTTTCACAACACGATCACCAGCGCGATTGCCGACGTGAGTCCATTGGTCGGCTACTCTGGGGTTTGATTTTTCCCTTTTTCTGCTTTTTAGGGTAGTTGTCAAGGGAAATCCGCAGGACATTCTTTTGTTCTCTTGCGGTTTTCGAGCCCCAGACGATAAAACTTTCCCGAGGTAAATTACTTAGGGAAAAATTGGTCACACTTGCAAATTTGAGTTTCCCTAGGGAAACTGTCAACAAGTCAAGTTTCCCTAGGACAAAACCCTGTAGTGTGACCACAGCTAATATCGCGTTTAAGATCCTCCACTGTCGAGTTACCAGTCTGAAAGAGGTTATGTGTGTGCCTTTTGAGTCAGTCGACTTGTGCACAATCAGTTTTCCTTTGTGTATACGGTGTGTAATTACCAGATTTATCTCTCTTTCCTTTGTTGTCAAGCGAGATCTCGAAATGCGTCGCGAAACTGAAACTAATTTCATTGACAGTGAGATAACAGATAAAAATAGACGTAAAGTAGGGTAAATTAAATAAACAAAATAAAATAACTAGAAGAAAGAACAGTTAAATTAATGAATGACAGGGTTGTATAAAATTTATGTATTATTATATTTAATATTTTAAATGGTTATTTTTGTTATTAAGTATTGATCACACCCACGACTTTTACCCACGCCCACACCCACACCCACGACCCACGACTTGTACCCACGACCCACGACCCACGATCATTAGTCAAACTCCATAAAAACCATCAAAGACATCAAAGATTTGACGAATATTGCAAGTTTCGAGCGCGTGATCTTTATCGCTTCTTTACGCGATTCTGTTTTGGTATAATTCTTTATTCTCGATTAAACCCTAGTTATTCATTATTCATTTTCTTTTTAAGGCGTTATTCCTTATTCATTTTCTTTTTCAAGCACTTATTCATTATTCATTATTCCGCTTCCACACCCGATTGTATTTGCCGTATTGTCCAGACGAAACTCGAGTGAGCCTCTTTGCACGACCTCTTTGCTGCTCATCGAAACGAAATTTCAATCATGAAATTTTCCTGCTGTTGTTTCCCGGTATGTAGGCAATCTTGGAATAATCACTTATCATAATCGGGTAGGAAGTTTCGAAACACGCTTTGGCTCAATCTTGAAAGCGGAAGAAAAAAGTTACTTCATATCGACGCCAAATGTTTTGATAAGTCTTTCTTCGGTGAAATTTGTTTTCCTCTTATGATGTGATACGTTTATTTTTGGTTTCCGCTCTCCTCAAAGTTTATGTGCTGTTCAATTGGTAATGTTCATCTTGAGGAGGAAACTCTGTTCGTTTAAGTTGGAAAAATTGTTAGAATCTGAAAGAGTTCTATCAACCATGACGGTGAATCTACGTTTGATTTCTAAATCTTTCTGTTTAAAATCCTGAATATTAAATTGTTTTGTCGTCACAGAGCTAGAGCTGAGAAATCTTGTTGAATGTTGGGCCCCGTTATCCGAAATTTTCCCAATTCCTTTGAACTTTGCTATATCATGTTATATGCACTACAATTCAGATAACTAGCTCGGCAAAGGCTGAGAAACGCCAGACTACCTATGTCACGGGGAAAAAAAATAATGCCTGGAGCGCGGCCGCGGCCGGGGGTGGGGCAGAAGGTATGGGGGTATTCAGCGGACACGTATCTACGGCTAAATGAATAAAGGCTGATAGTTTCGAAAGAAACTGTTTGGGGCTGCGTCGGTGGGAGTAACGACTTAATTTGGATATATCAACAAAGTTGAAATGGTAAAATGGCCACCGTAACGATTACAAAAGCTGACGTTTCGAGCGTTAGCCCTTCGTCGGAGCGAATAGAGGAATTGTGGTGTGTGCTTTTAAAGGCAGAAAATGGAGCTACGTTATTGGTGGGAACGGCTAAATGTGCCGTGTAAGCGTCACGGAAAACTACTGATCATTTACAAAATGGCAAACCAAATGTTTGTTTATGTTTCTAGCTGCTAATTGAACGGTTTTGTTTTTATTCTCAGGATAGCGATGAGAAAAAGCCTCTTCTTCAAGGAAAAAAAAAGGTAAATTTACATGCTGAGGATTTTAACGCTTTAAACGCTAGGTGAGGAACGTAGATAGTACAAGTTTCTTTACAAATAATAATAATAATAATTATAAAGAGTATTCCTATAGCGCACAACTCCAATAAATTGTCCGTGGCGCTTTACAACAAATAAAAATAAATTATAAACAAACTACACTTACTGGCATTCACTAACAAACATTTTAAGAAGATAAGTTTTCAAAACGCTTTTAAAAATGTCAACAGAAGAACTCCTACGTATTGAAAGAGGCAAAGAGTTCCACAGTCTAGGAGCACATACTGCAAACGATCGATTAATGAATGAATGAATGAAAAACTTTATTTAAGTGTCTATGTTTTTAGCTATAAGCTAATGGGGGACACTAAAAAATTTACAAGTCGAATACATTTACATATGTAGATAATAGTTATTTACAGTAGATAATTAAAAAGATTATAAAGTTATTTAGTTAAGTTTTAAATTTCAACGAAAGTTGAAAGGTCGACTTCTCTTATGTTCTTCTTGAACGAGTTTAGAGTTTCTATCGTTCTTAGGTGTCTTGGTAACTTCAACCAAATGAGAGGTCCCATATATTTAATAGAATTCCTACCAAATCTAACAGTTTCGAATCTTGGCAGTTCGAAGTCACTGTTCCGTAAATTATACTGAGTGTTCTTTATATTAAATAAGTCAGAAATATTCTCGGGTACGAGACTGTACTTAACTTTAAACATCAAAGTGGCAATGTCTTGTAGGCTCCGATTGTACAACATCGGTAGTTTGGTTAGCAGTTCTTGATAGGACGCTGATCTAGTTTTGTACACCGCCCTAAGTGCTCGCTCCTGAATCCGCTCAAGCTTTCTCTGATCCGATGCATTACAAAAGTGCCATACTAGATGACAGTAGGTTAGATGGGGCAGAATTCAAGACCTGTAAAGTGATAGTTTAGCATTACAGGGTATTAAATTGCGTAGCCGCACTAGGACCCCTACTTTTTGACTGGCCTCAGAGCATAGATCACTGATACGACTAGTAAAACTCAATTTTTCATCCATTTAAACTCCTAAAAGCCGTTTTTCCCCCATTCTCTCAACGGTATGATCGTCAACAGAAAAATTTTATTTATCGTTGTCTTTGTCAACATTTCTCGAGTTGATCGTTAATAGCTGGAACTTTTCTGGGTTGGTTGAGAGATAGTTGTTCTTGTACCAGGATAGAGCTTTCTCTCCATGGCTTGATACTTTGCGCGACAACGTCGTGCCTCTTCCCCGTGACATACATCTGATGGTCGTCGGCATACATGCTCAAATTAGCATTATTTATATCTAATGACACATCATTTTGGAACAAATTCCACAGAAGGGGGCCAAAGGACGAGCCTTGCGGGCAGCCAAGCACCCTCCTTTTCCAGTCACTTGTCACTCCTTTCATTTTCACTCTATTGAGCCTATTGTCAAAGTATGATCTAAGAAGGTTAAGAGAATAATGTCCAATGCCATTGGCCTCGAGTTTCTTTACAATTAGAGAATGGCTAAGAGAGTTAAAGGCTTTACTTAAGTCAGTAGACAGTATGTACACCATATAATTTGAATGTATCAACAAAGTTGAAATGGTAAATTGGCCACCGTTATGATTATAAAAGCTGACGTTTCGAGCGTTAGCCCTTCGTCGGAGCGAAGGGCTTCGTCCGACGAAGGGCTAACGCTCGAAACGTCAGCTTTTATAATCGTAAAAGTGGCAAATTTACCACTTCAACTTTGTTGATATATTCGAATTATTTCGTTACCCCCACCGACGGAGCCCCAAACAGTCTTTTTAGAAACTATCAGCCTTTATTCATTAGTATGTACACCAGTTCCTTTCTGTCAACAGCTGATTTCCAGTCTTCCACGAGTCTAAGTAGAGTGGTCTGACAGCTATGATGTCTTCTATACACTGTCATTCTCTGATAGAGAGTTGGATCATAGTGCCCGGTGATTTGCTTACTGAGCATATGCTCAAATGTCTTATTTACGGTAACAAGGGAAGCGATCATGATGGGACGATAGTTCTTCCGCGCCAACTGTCTGTCCCCTTTTTAAACACTGGCGTCCACTCTCCCATTTTCCACGCACAAGGCCATCGCCCCAGCTCGATACAGCTGTTGTAGAGAGTCATTAGCGATGGGGCAATTCCACAGGCCACGTTCTTAAGGAGTTTAGGCGGTGCTCCGGGGTCCCACCCACAGGACTCAGTAGGGTTGATATTTTCAAGCGCCTTTTGCACTTGATCCTTGCTGACGCGATTGAACTCGAACTGTGTTCCTAGGTATGCTTCTCTTAGAGCTTTAACGCTGCCATGGTTGTCATGGTTCTCTTCTGTGATGCAAATAGCATTGTCTCCTACAATGGTAACAGCAGCTGTGGTGAAATAGTTCACTAGTTGCTCAGCTACCTCGCATTGATCTTTTACAATGATGCCCTCTTCTGCTTTTAAACTGATTAAGGTGGACTCCTTAGTGTTGCTATTAATAAATGGCTTAAAGGCGTTGTAAAACTCCCTTGGCTTGGATTTCAGCTCCTCTGATTTGGCGAATCAGTATTCCATGATAGCCTTCCTCCGTTCGCGTGTGGCAATATTCCTGTACTTTCTTTTAAGTTCCATGTTCTCTGGCGTTCGGTTCTTCACAAACAGTATGGCGTGTTTCCTCTTATTCCTTATCGCCTTTTTGCAAGTTGAGGTCATGTAGGGTACGTCCTTTTCACGCACACGTTTTCTTTTGATAGGGGAGTAGTGTAGGTCGCCTGTATGGGTAAAACCGAGAGGTCTGGGTCCGAGTTGCTCGGCCGAGGTTAATTACTCATTCCGTGTAGGTGTACGAGGGGTTATTAGGGTTAGAGTTTTAGGGTTAGGTATACGGGGGGATCATTAGGGTTAAATTTCGTGAAGGTGTACGAGGGGGTTTTTAGGGTTTTAGGGTTAAATTTCGCATAGGTTCGTAAGTAGAGTTTATTAAAAAAGTAACGGTACAAAGATAACAAAAGAATCCAAGATGGCTGCGGGATTGAGTACAACATTTGGTTTTGCATATGGTTTATTTGTTCACTCTGCACGATATTTGAATTGTAAATAGGTGACATAAGCTAGAAAAGCTGTTATCATGTCCTTGTATAATTGATGGAAAGTAGATTGTTCTCCCACGTTGGAATCATAGGTTTCAATCTCGTCAATGTATCTTGTCACTTGTCTGCGTATTTCACAAAGATCTTGCGTGGTAGCTTTTTCTTTTACAATGGCAAATAATTCGTCTAGGACGGCTCCGGCCCACTGGGGATTCTGTTCAATCTCTTCGTCCAAAGAGTTGTTTTTCAGATGACATGGTGTATGAAGTGTTTGTAGAATGTAAGATGAAGTTATACATAAATGTGTTTGAACGTAAATGTCACTCGAGTATTGATTGACAAGCTGTCATCATGTCTCTGTACAATTGATGGAAAGTAGATTGTTCTCCCACGTTGGAATCATAGGTTTATGGCAACTTCCGCGCGGTCTGGGTCCGAGTGATTCGGCCGAGTGGGTTCTAATTAAATATTCATACGGCGTAGGTGCGCGAGGGGGGTTTTAGGGTTTATTCATGCGGCGTAGGTGAACGAGGGGATTAGGGTTGTTGGGGTTTAGGGTTGTTGGGGAGGCTAGGGTTAGATTTCACGAAGGTTCGTGTGTAGGGTTTTTTTCGCATCTCATTTTAAAAAATAACGGTTTTCTCAAAACGATGGGAACAAAAGAATCCATTGTATTTATAAGAGTCCCAAAAGGTTTTCACACGCATGTGGTACAGGTTATTCAGGACGTATGACTTTTACGTTTAAAAAATGTAAGAGATGTACGATCGTAAGACACAGGGATTGATAAGCTGTCAAAGTGTTCGGGTAGACCTTACCGCTATAAATTCTTGGTCAGTATTATAATGTCTGACTTAGACGATTTTTCCTGTGATTGCGGTCAATGCGAATGGTGTGTACTAAAAGAAGAAATAGAGAGAGAAGCGTTTTGGCAGGACAATTTAAAAATAGTAAGAGCACTCTAGAAACCAAAGTGGATAGACGAAATATGAGTGTTCATTATGAATGATACACAGTATCACGCAACTACCCATACTGGTTCTAGGACAATAGAGTATCCACACTTGAAAATTAGAAGGAAATGTATGAGAAATGTAGGAAGGAACACAAAATAAAAGCGTTGAATAAATCCTAGTTTAGGGTTAAATTGCGTAGGTTATAGGAGCGTGATTTTTTTTTTCATAATTTGAAAAAATAAAGGTCATCTAAGATTGTGTAAAAACAATAAAAATAATGAAGCCTAAGGTGGTGTTTGATCCTCCCATAGGGAAAATGATTTCAAGATAAAATGAATATTCAAAATAACGTTCATTTTAGAATAAAAGGAAAAAAATTGTCGTGGCCAGGATTCGAACCCGGGTTATTGCGGTCACTCATATGACCACACCCCTAACTCCCACCGTAAGCCAAATTCCCTAACCCACTTATTTCCATATCAAAATCAAAATAAAGACCCTAACAGTCAAACATCAGAGTGAGACAAACAATGGAAACAAGGAAACGCAAGATGGTGACTCATACTTCCAATGGTAAAAGTGATTTCAAGATGTCATTTCCATTCGTATCGTGTAAAAAAAATCGAGAATAAAAGAGGTTTGTGTAGCCACGAGAGTTATTTTTTTATCAGTTCTGTCGTTCGTCTTTGTTAATTGTAATTAGTGTAAATAGTTCTCGTCTCGATAGTTTATTAGTTTGTATTTTTTCGTGCTGTCAAAATGTAAATTAAGTTTGTCAGCGTTGTTTCATGTAATCGCTTTTGAGTATTGTGTAGCCTTGTTTAGTCTATTGTTTTAGCCTTTATCCGCAAGATAACATCGTAGTTGTAATTTTCATTCAGTCGTTGTTATTCCGGAGTGCCGTACAGGTCTTGTAAGTAGTTACGCTTTCGTTTGTATTTTCCTGTAGTTTTTCGTATTCCTTTCGTTGTATTTTAGTTTCGTTGGGTTTAAGTTCGCATTGTTAATTCTGTATTTTTTTTGTGTTATGTACAAGTGAATCGTCGAGATTAAAAATAGGGTACGTATTTCAAACTGTGACGGAGTGTCAGTTACAGTTTGTTTCCGCCTAAACCTTATGATGGGATGTGAATAATTCATCCTACTCCAATAAAATGAAAATAGTTCGGATGGTGATCACATGAGTATTCAAAATTCTCTGAAAATGAACAATGGGTCGTTCGAGGTATAAACATGCGATAGCTTTTTTCTCAATAAAAGTGTTTACTTTAGTTCAAATCTTAATTAAAAATAAACTGTAACGCGCGAGTGTGATCACTAGCAGTGACGAAAGTGTTTTAAATTCTATACAAAATTCCGCAAGTGAGGAAAATAACAACGATACATCGACGCAATTCAATGGCAATGATTCGAAGAGAAATAATTAAATCTCCCGTTTAAAAAAATCATCAGAAAAAAAAATCGAACGAAAAGGGTATTCAAAAACGCAGCACCATGCTCGTGAACATTCCCATTTCTCGGGAAAAATGAACCATAGAGCATACAAACCGGGGGAAAATACGAAATGCCAGCAAGCGTTGTAACTATCTCATGATTATCTGACCATCAAATTTTAATCAAGTCATAGCATCCTTACATTTTTTCGGATCAAAGTCAATGACCTGTCTTTCCAAATTGTTACCGAGTCATGACGTGTGTCAATGATAGACCAATGGAAATCTAGCAATGGGTGTATAAGAGTGGCTATAAGTCGGAATGGTATGATCGTACATGGGACCAAAGTGATGATGAATAAAGTTCGATTTCATCCAATCAGACAAGTGGTGTATCTCACTGAAATTCATCCCTACATTGAAGTCGAAGAGAAGATAAATACAATCAAACCGTTCCTGGTTACTCCGTTTAAACACAAAATAAGAGCGGTAAAAGAGAGGCAACATAGCAAGTACCTATATACAAGCACGTTTTACACAAAAACCTCGACATCTATATGTGATAAAGCGATTGGAAGAATTACAAGGAGCATAATCCAAAGACTTATTTAGCTCATATGATATGGACTTGCTTCACATGTGACGAAACATGACTAAAACGTGGAAAATTGCCACGGTCGCTACGCGACCGCATTCCGGACGCGCGCGCAGGAGCAGAAAAGAGGAAGAGAAGGAAAGAGAGGACATAGAATGACCACTGTAATAAACTGTTTTAAACTGTCACATTTGTTAGTGGCAATGTCTTACCGCGAGTGTATATGACTCCCAAGAACTGTGTAAAGTTGAGGAATAAAATGACTAGAACGAGTGAGTCCATGTGAATGATAAATTATATTACTTCAAGAAAGAGGAGGAGGAGGAAAGAGGAGGAGGAGGAGGAGGAGGAGGAATGAGGAGGAGGAATGAGGAGGAGGAATGAGGAGGAGGAATGAGGAAGAGGAATGAGGAGGAGGAATGAGGAGGAAAGAGGAAGAATGAGAAGGACGAGGAGCAGGAATGAGGAGGAGGAATGAGGAGGAGGAATGAGGAGGAGGAATGAGGAGGAGGAATGAGGAGGAGGAATGAGGAGGAGGAATGAGGAGGAGGAATGAGGAGGAGGAATGAGGAGGAGGAATGAGGAGGAGGAATGAGGAGGAGGAATGAGGAGGAAAGAGGAAGAATGAGAAGGACGAGGAGCAGGAATGAGGAGGAGGAATGAGGAGGAGGAATGAGGAGGAGGAATGAGGAGCAGGAATGAGGAGCAGGAATGAGGAGGAGGAATGAGGAGGAGGAATGAGGAGGAGGAATGAGGAGGAGGAATGAGGAGGAGGAATGAGGAGGAGGAATGAGGAGGAGGAATGAGGAGGAGGAATGAGGAGGAGGAATCAGGAGGAGGAATGAGGAGGAGGAATGAGGAGGAAAGAGGAAGAATGAAGAGGACGAGGAGGAGGAATGAGAAGGAGCAATGGGGAGGAGGAGGAAAGATGAAGAAAGAGGAGGAGGAGGAGGAATAGAAAATATACGATCCCACATGAACGAGATGGACAGTTCCGTTTTGTATATAAGAAAAATAAACATTTGGTTCTATATGAGCGCGCACTTTGAATTATTATAATTAATATTTTAAAATGCGCATTCTTTTTAAGTTTGTTAGACATAACGGAGAAGGATGTATACAATATGATAAAACTCGGAGTGTCTATCTCCACACTCATTTCTTACCTGCTCACGCAGAGTGCGGACGATGGCGAGTACTCAGGATCTTTCCGCGGTTCTAAAGTCGTATCGACAAAAAATGCATGCTGTTCATGCTCGCGTAAAGTATCAGGAAAATGTGTTGAAGGAATATAAAAAACATGCTGAGAATGGAACGAGCCCCAAAATATTGAAATCAATGAAAAGTTACCCTAAGATGCAAAGTCCTGAAGCTCAGAAACGTGTCAATGAAGCATACCATCAAGTAAAATGTACGGTCTTAGATCAAGCGATTAAAGAGATTGAAAAGAATCTTGCCGCACACAAAGAACAATATCAATCCTTGCTACAACAACGACAAAGTGAGCGACAAGTACTGGAAGGCAGGAAAGAAAAGACACCCAAGATATCTCTCACCACACACGGGTGAAAACTGAATTGGTTGAATGACAGAAAAAATACGATCAACTCTGTCCCAAGTTGGACACATTCTTAAAATCTAGCGAGAACAAAGATATCTTACACACGGGTGAAGAGGGTGTTAATGGTGTATGAGGCGGTGATAGTTTAGGGAAAGTGGTGAGACAATAATACATAAAAAGCAGAGAACCTTACATTTTTTCATTAGTATCGCTGTGACACGAAATGGGAGTCGTGATACCTTGATAAACTTCTGATCGGATAATGCCACACCTTTACCGCTACTGCAATAGAGCATTCAAGCGTTCGGATAACAAAGAGGGTCACCAGAAAAATTCATGCGTGAACTCAAGGGTCAATCCAAACCAATGGTTCCCTTCAACTGTGAATACCCATTCCATTCCACCCGTGACTGCAGACCCGACTCAGTCGTTCGAACTATCACAAAGGTGGTGTGAAGGATTCAAATTCAAATCACCCAGTAGCATATTAATCGTGGGACCTTCGGGATGCGATAAAACCTGCTTCACCAAATCATTACTGCTACAACATTTGGATGAACTGTTTGCGTCACCCCCTGCCGTCATTCACTACTGTTACGGTGCTTGGCAAGATGGATACCGTGAGATGCATCAACATCGTATAAAATTTCACGATAACCTACCCGATGAAGAACAGTTAAAGCGATGGTTCCCTAAAGATGGTGGAATACTGGTCATGGATGATCTTATGACTGAAGGAGGAGACGATAAAGAAGTGTTAGACCTTTTCACCAAACATTCTCATCATCGTAACATTACTCTTATCTATCTTTGTCAAGATATGTTTCCACCTGGCAAATATGCAAAAAGTATTTCAAGAAATGCTCATTACGTGGTTGCTTTCAAAAACCCACGCGATCAATTGTGTTTCGAAAATTTATTGTTACAAGCCTTTCCCATGGAATGGCAAGATATTATGCCAGGGTATTGTGAGGCAACTCAACGACCCTACGGGTATATCACCCTGGATTTACATCCTGCTAGTAAGGATGCTCACCGCGTATTCAGTCATCTTTTGACACATGAAGGATGTATGCGATTGTATCCTAGAAAAGTGAAACTTTAAAACAGCCCTACACATTGGTCAGAAATCATTTAGGAACAACCACCAGCAAGTACACATCAAGAAAACTTATAGTACGTGTGTGTGACCATGACTGATAGTTCTCAGGATCTAGATGTCTTTGGCGAACCACTAGAAGAAGATGAAGAACCTGAAAACACAGATGATGAAGACAATGATGATGAAGGTGAAGATGAAGACAAGGATGACTGTGACGATGATGATGACAATGTCGGTGTAAATCCGTGGTCAGAATTGAAATAGGAAGTGAAAGATGATCTGAAAACAACTTTGGCTGAACAAGAAGAAGAACAGGAAAAAGAGGGGGCATCCGAGAATGACCAATCGCTCTTACCTTTAGCTAGGCGTAAGTTGAGAAGGTTATACTTGCATCGTCTAAAGTGGTATAACCGTATTAAACAGGATAAAATACATAGGCAAGTCATGCATACCGCTCGACGATTGATGAATGAAGACGGTATGGATTGGGAGGAGGCATTACAGGCTGCCGTGGACAGGAGAAAATTCTTATTGAATCGTCTGATCAACAAACCGTTATTGAATGAAAGCGATGATGATGATGATGAAAAAGAGGAGGAAATGAACGCTGTGTAACTACTGTAGTAGGGGCATAGTATGCGTGTATGTTTACGCGAAAGAGAGACAAAATAAAATCATGTTGTAAACAATTTTTTGTCGAATTTTATTTATGACCATACTAAGTTTAGAAATGTACATCATCTGCTAGTCCATCTATTTCTCCGTTATTAGAAACTTCCATCACAACAAACTGTCTGGGTGTTACCTGCGACACCTCTGTGTTCGATTCTACCAGTGTGTTCAATGGACCTGTCTTTGCAGACATGTGGTCTACAGCCATTTCTGGTAGTAAAGGAGGGTGCTGGGATTTTCTCTTTTAGCTTATAAGGACGAGTTCTCTTTGCTCATTCCTCCTCCTCTTCATTCCTCCTCCTCCTCATTCCTCCCTATTCCTCCTCCTCATTCCTCCTCCTCTTTCCTCCTCCTCCTCATTCCTCCTCTTTCCTCCTCCTTCTCCTCATTCCTCCTCCTCCTCCTCATTCCTCCTCGTCATTCCTCCTCCTCCTCCTCATTCCTTCTCCTCATTCCTCCTCCTCCTCCTCATTCCTCCTCCTCATTCCTCCTCCTCCCCCTATTTCCTCCTCCTCCTCCTCATTCCTCCTCCTCCTCCTCTTTCCTCCTCCTCTTTCCTCCTCCTCTTTCCTCCTCCTCTTTCCTCCTCCTCTTTCCTCCTCCTCTTTCCTCCTCCTCTTTCCTCCTCCTCTTTCCTCCTACTCTTTCCTCCTCCTCTTTCCTCCTCCTCTTTCCTCCTCCTCCTCCTCCTCCTCTTTCCTGAAGTAATATGATTTATTATTCACATGGACTCACTCGTTGTAGTCATTTTATTCCTCAACTTTACTCAGTTCGTGGGACTCATATACACTCGCGGTAAGACATTATCACTAACAAATGTGACAGTTTAAAACAGTTATTACAGTGATACTAGATCATTCTATCTACACTCTTTCCTTCTCTTCCTCTTTCCTCCTCCTGCGCGTGCGTCCGGAATGCGGTCGCGTAGCGACCGTGGCAATGTTTCCACGTTTTAGTCATGTTTCGTCACATGTAAAGCAAGTCCACATCATATGAGCTAAATAAGTCGTCTTTGGATTATACTCCTTGTTATTCTTTCAATCGCTTATAGATTGATTATAGATAAAC